>NW_028135278.1:0-150000 GCF_964662115.1 Mustela nivalis | reverse complement strand
GTCCGGAATTGCCAAACTTGAGGGCTTCGGGGCCAGGAGAGTGAGGACGGAAGTCTGAGAACACAAGCTAGAATTCGGATTCAGGGTGAGGGCACGGCAGGTACCCCCTGCAATCTGAACCAATATCTCATGCATCTGAAGTCAGGGCGAGGATCCGACGTTGTCTCAGGTTGGAGTTTCTGTGCATAACGGCCCCTTCATGAAGGGAGCGGAATCTCGGGGCCATGGAGGTTTTCCACGTTGGGAGATGTGGGATGCCCCCTTCAAGGATTCCTTCTGCGGGACAATTGAGACCTTTTGGACAGCTCCAGGACAATCCATATGGAATGACTCCAGAGCACCGTTCCAGGATGGATGCCTGGGAATTCCGCCTCGCCTTCCAATATTCGCCGCGCAACAAGACAGTTTAGATCTAATGGATCTGCGGGAGCAACCGGGGTGGCTGAGTTGAAATGCACTTTCCAGAGGATGGGTCCTAACGTGTGTTTGTGTCCATGAGGGCCTTGGAATGGGGAGGTGGCACGGGACCCTGAAGTATTCTCCTAAGCTTTGGCATAGCTCCCATGCACAAGTTTCCTTGTGGAGACGAAATTTGTTCTGATGGGTGCCTCAGGAAATCCCCTCTGCTGGTATTGGAATCCAGGCTTTTGAGGAGACATGCCTGTACCAAAGCAATTTATCCGATAATGGCCTCGGGTCCTGTCTGGTTCAATCTTCTTTTTATGAGTGGAGGTAGATGAGTGGAGGTAGATGCTCAGCCGGTATCAATCGCCCTTTTTTGTCCCGGGCGACCTACACTATTGGGATGGCCCCAGGGACTTTGGAGGGTTCTCCTAATTTGTACAATTTTTGACAAAGGAATGGGCAGAATTCCCATGGATTGGGTGGGGGCAGTCCTAATGAGTGGCTCCAAGGCCCCAGCCTGGAGGGAGTGTGGCCCAGGACTTTGAGGACAGAAGACTGAAAACACAAAATCAGCTTAAGTTTGGGGACGTAGGTATGGCACGCCCGATCCACAAACCCTGAGAAGAACTCTTCCGGATATGAAGAATGAGGAAGTCTGAGGCGCTTGCTCAGGCTTTTGTCTCTGGATTTTGTTTCAGCGATGGCCGTGGAATGTTGGGGTGGTCTCATGGGCCATGGACGAATCTTCCTCTCTGTGGATTTGGCCCGATCCCAATTGTTTTTCGTCCATCTGTGGGATGGGAGGACTCCTTTCAGGTTTGTTACCTCAGGTGTCCCACCAAAAGAAGAATTCCAAAGCAGAGCCCTGGGGAAGAGTGAAGGGACAACCCGAACTATGGTTAAAAATTGGGGCCTAGGGGCATGGCAAGCCCAATATGCTGTCTCTTCATATAGGCCCTGAGAGGCCTTACCTGAGGACTGGGCTCAGGCTGAGGGTCACAATGTGTGTTTGTGACCAATGTGGCCCTCAAGCATGGGCTGGGCCTCATGGGCCACGCTTGTTTCAACTACACTGAACGTTGGACAACATGCCAAACACAAGGTTTCTTGCCATAAGGAAAGAGTTCTGATTTCTGCATCATTCTCAACCCTGGGTAGTGTTTGGAGATAAGGTCTAGGTTCTGGAGCCTGAAAACCGCAGTTGGGAAGAGATGACGACCTAAGGCCATGGCGGGTCCGATGTGCTCAGTGTGCGGCCAGCTGTCTGGGTGGGACCAGGAGGTCCAGGCTCAGGCTGGGTCAGAAGGGGAAATAGTGCCCAGGTCAGCCTATATGTTTGGGGTACAGCCGAATGGCGTGCAGGTTGATTTTCTTTTGGGGTTTCGGGGTAGCCCTGAGGGCAATGTTTTACTTCTGTAGGGCAGGGAGAGTGCGGCATTGTAGTTCTGGATTGCCAAACTGGAGGGCTTGTGGGCCACTAGTCTGAAGACGGAGTCTGAGAACCCAAGCTAGGCCTAGGTTTCTGGGTGAGGATATGGCAGGCACAATCTACAGACCTCAATCGAGATCTCGTGCATCTGAAGTCAGGGCAAGGATCAGACGATCGCTCAGGTTGGACTTTCTGCCCTGATGGCCCTTTCTTGAAGGGGGTTGGATCACGAGGACATGGGGGTTTTCCCACGATGGGAGTTGTGAGAAGCTCCAAACTGCAAAGATTCTTCTGCAGGACAATTGAGACCTGTTGGTTGGCTCCAGGCCAACGATTCCGAGCAGGGTTCTAAGGATGGATGGCTGGGTAGCCCACCTCGCATTCCAATGGTCTCCAAGCAACAAGACAGGTTAGATCTGCTGGATGTGGGGGGCAACCGAAGAGGCTGAGTTGAAATGGACTCTCCTGTGGATGTGTCCTAATATGTTTTTGTGTCTATGGAGACCTTGGAATGAAGCGGTGGCCCTGGGGCCCTGAAGGGTTCTCCTAAACAGAGGCTTTGACACAGCTCCAACGTGCATGTTTCCCATGTGTAGATGAGATTTGTTGTGATGGGTGAGTCAAGAAACAGCCATATGCTGGTATTGAAATCCAGGCCTCTGAGGAGAGATGCCTGGAAACCAAAGCAATGGATCCGATTAGTGCCTAGGGGCCTGTTCGTACCTTTTTACGTCTGGGGACATCAGTCTACGGGTCTGAGTGCAGGTAGGTGCTCAGATGGGCTCAGATTGCCCCTGTTTGTCCTGGGAAGCCACAACTATTGGGATGGCCTCAGGGACTTTGGAGGTTATCCTACTAGTAGGGTTGTGGCCATTGGAATGGGCACATACAATTCCCTTGGAGAGGGCAAGTACAGTCCTCAGGTTTTGCTCCAGGGCCCTGAGCCTGTAGGGTGTGTAGGCCAGAGCTGTTTGGACAGTTGTCTGAAAACACAAACTCGGCTTATGTTTTGGTTCATAGGTATGGCAGGACTGATCTACAGACCATGAGGAGAACACTTCGGGATAGGAAAAAAGGGCGAGTGTGAGGCTCTTGCTCAAGTTTTTGTCTCTGGATATCGTGTCACTCATGGTCGTGAAATTGCCGGGTGACTTCATGGCAAATGGACGAGTCTTACTCTCTGGGGGTTCGGTCCCGTCCAAGGAGTTTGGGGTCATTCTGGGGATGGAAGAAGGCCGTATTTTTGTTGTTGTTGTCGATTTGTTTCATTTTGTTTTTCAACCTCAGAGGTCCCACCAAATGAGGGATTCCAGAGTAGAGCCCTGGGGTGGGGCGACTGGACAACCAGAAATCTGGTTAAAAATTGGGGACTAGGGACATGTCAAGCCCATTATGACATCTAAAGGTCCAGCCACTGAGAGGACTTACTAGAGGACAGGACTCACGCTGAGGTCACAAAGCGTGTTTATGCTCTCGTCGAACTCAAGAATGGGCGTGGCCTCAGGGTGAATGCTGTTTTCTCCTACACTGAACGTTGGACAACATGCCAACCACAAGGTTTCTTGCCATGGGTCAGGAAGAGTTCTGATTTCTGCATCACAGTCACCCGTGGGCAGTGATTGGAGATAAGGTCTAGGTTCTGAAGCCTGAAAACTGAGGTAGGGAAGAGATGATGACCTAAGGCCATGGCGGGTCTGATGTGCTCAGCGTGCGGTCAGCTGTCTGGGTGTTGGTCAGCAGGTCCGGGCTCAGGTTGTGTCAGACAGTGCATTAGTGCCCAGGTTAGTCTATATAATTCGGGTACATTCGAGTGCCGTGTAGGTTTATCCTCATTTAAGCTGCCTGGGCTGCTCATTAGGCAATATATTTTTTCTAGAGGGCAGGCAGAGTGCTTCATTGTCGGTCCGGAATTGCCAAACTTGTGGGCTTCGCTGCCAGGAGAGTGAGGACGGAAGTCTGAGAACACAAGCTAGACTTCGGATTCAGGGTGAGGGCACGGCAGGTACCCCCTGCAGATCTGAACCAATATCTCATGCATCTGAAGTCAGGGCGAGGATCCGACGTTGGTTCAGGTTGCAGTTTCTATGTATGACGGCCCCTTCATGAAGAGAGCGGAATCTCGAGGCCATGGAGGTTTCCACGTTGGGAGATGTGGGATGCCCCCTTCAAGGATTCCTTCTGCGGGACAATTGAGACCTGTTGGACAGCTCCAGGACATCCCATATGGAATGACTCCAGAGCACCGTTCCAGGATGGATGCCTGGGAAGTCCGCCTCGCCTTCCAATTGTCTCCTAGCAACTAGACAGTTTAGATGTAATGGATCTGCGGGAGCAACCGGGGTGGCTGAGTTGAAATGCACTTTCCAGAGGATGGGTCCTAACGTGTGTTTGTGTCCATGAGGGCCTTGGAATGGGGAGGTGGCACCGGGACCCTGAAGTATTCTCCTAAGCTTTGGCATAGCTCCCATGTAAAAATTTCCTTGTGTAGACGAGATTTGTTCTGATGGGTGCCTCAGGAAATCCCCTCTGCTGGTATTGGAATGCAGGCTTTTGAGGAGACATGCCTGTAAACCAAAGCAATGGATCCGATAATGGCCTCGGGTCCTGTCTGGTTCAATCTTCTTGGTATGAGTGGCGGTAGATGAGTGGAGGTAGATGCTCATCCGGTATCAACCGCCCTTTTTTATCCCGGGCGATCTACACTATTGGGATGGCCTCAGGGACTTTGGAGGGTTCTCCTAATTTGTACGATGTTTGACAATGGAATGGGCAGAATTCCCATGGATTGGGTGGGGGCAGTCCTAATGTGTGGCTCCAGGGGCCCCAGCCTGGAGGGAGTGTGGCCCAGGACTTTGAGGACAGAAGACTGAAAACACAAAATCAGCTTAAGTTTGGGGACGTAGTTATGGCACGCCCGATCTACAAACCATGAGAAGAACTCTTCAGGACATGAAGAATGAGCGAGTCTGAGGAGCTTGCTCAGGCTTTTGTCTCTGGATTTTGTTTCAGCGATGGCCGTGGAATGTTGTGGAGGTCTCATGGGCCATGGACGAATCTTCCTCTCTGTGGATTTGGCCCGATCCCAATTGTTTTTCGTCAATCTGTGGGATGGGAGGACTCCTTTCAGGTTTGTTACCTCAGGTGTCCCACCAAAAGAGGAATTCCAAAGCAGAGCCCTGGGGAAGAGTGAAGGGACAACCCGAACTATGGTTAAAAATTGGGGCCTAGGGGCATGGCAAGCCCAATATGCTGTCTCTTCATATAGGCCCTGAGAGGCCTTACCTGAGGACTGGGCTCAGGCTGAGGGTCACAATGTGTGTTTGTGACCAATGTGGCCCGCAAGCATGGGCTGGGCCTCATGGGCCACGCTTGTTTCAACTACACTGAACGTTGGACAACATGCCAAACACAAGGTTACTTGCCATGGGTAAAGAGTTCTGATTTCTGCATCATTTTCAACCCTGGGCAGTGGTTGGAGATAAGGTCTAGGTTCTGGAGCCTGAAAACCGCAGTTGGGAAGAGATGACGACCTAAGGCCATGGCGGGTCCGATGTGCTCAGTGTGCGGCCAGCTGTCTGGGTGGGACCAGGAGGTCCAGGCTCAGGCTGGGTCAGAAGGGGAAATAGTGCCCAGGTCAGCCTATATGTTTGGGGTACAGCCGAATGGCGTGCAGGTTGATTTTCTTTTGGGGTTTCGAGGTAGCAATGAGGGCAATGTTTGACTTCTGTAGGGCAGGCAGAGTGCGGCATTGTAGTTCTGGATTGCCCAACTGGAGGGCTTGTGGGCCAGTAGTCTGAGGACGCAACTGAGAACCCAAGCTAGGCCTAGGTTTCTGGGTGAGGATATGGCAGGCACAATCTACAGACCTCAATCGAGATCTCGTGCATCTGAAGTCAGGGCAAGGATCAGACGATCGCTCAGGTTGGACTTTCTGCCCTGATGGCCCTTTCTTGAAGGGGGTTGGATCACGAGGACATGGGGGTTTTCCCACGATGGGAGTTGTGAGAAGCTCCAAACTGCAAAGATTCTTCTGCAGGACAATTGAGACTTGTTGGTTGGCTCCAGGCCAACGATTCCGAGCAGGGTTCTAAGGATGGATGGCTGGGTAGCCCACCTCGCATTCCAATGGTCTCCAAGCAACAAGACAGGTTAGATCTGCTGGATGTGGGGGGCAACCGAAGAGGCTGAGTTGAAATGGACTCTCCTGTGGATGTGTCCTAATATGTTTTTGTGTCTATGGAGACCTTGGAATGAAGCGGTGGCCCTGGGGCCCTGAAGGGTTCTCCTAAACAGAGGCTTTGACACAGCTCCAACGTGCATGTTTCCCATGTGTAGATGAGATTTGTTCTGATGGGTGAGTCAAGAAACAGCCATATGCTGGTATTGAAATCCAGGCCTCTGAGGAGAGATGCCTGGAAACCAAAGCAATGGATCCGATTAGTGCCTAGGGGCCTGTTCGTTCCTTTTTACCTCTGGGGACATCAGTCTATGGGTCTGAGTGCAGGTAGGTGCTCAGATGGGCTCAGATTGCCCCTGTTTGTCCTGGGAAGCCACAACTATTGGGATGGCCTCAGGGACTTTGGAGGTTATCCTACTAGTAGGGTTGTGGCCATTGGAATGGGCACATACAATTCCCTTGGAGAGGGCAAGTACAGTCCTCAGGTTTTGCTCCAGGGCCCTGAGCCTGTAGGGTGTGTAGGCCAGAGCTGTTTGGACAGTTGTCTGAAAACACAAACTCGGCTTATGTTTTGGTTCATAGGTATGGCAGGACTGATCTACAGACCATGAGGAGAACACTTCGGGATAGGAAAAAAGGGCGAGTGTGAGGCTCTTGCTCAAGTTTTTGTCTCTGGATATCGTGTCACTCATGGTCGTGAAATTGCCGGGTGACTTCATGGCAAATGGACGAGTCTTACTCTCTGGGGGTTCGGTCCCGTCCAAGGAGTTTGGGGTCATTCTGGGGATGGAAGAAGTCCGTATTTTTGTTGTTGTTGTCGATTTGTTTCATTTTGTTTTTCAACCTCAGAGGTCCCACCAAATGAGGGATTCCAGAGTAGAGCCCTGGGGTGGGGCGACTGGACAACCAGAAATCTGGTTAAAAATTGGGGACTAGGGACATGTCAAGCCCATTATGACATCTAAAGGTCCAGCCACTGAGAGGACTTACTAGAGGACAGGACTCACGCTGAGGTCACAATGCGAGTTTATGCTCTCGTCGCACTCAAGAATGGGCGTGGCCTCAGGGTGAATGCTGGTTTCTCCTACACTCAACGTTGGACAACATGCCAACCACAAGGATTCTTGCCATGTGTCAGGAAGAGTTCTGATTTCTGCATCACAGTCACCCGTGGGCAGTGATTGGAGATAAGGTCTAGGTTCTGAAGCCTGAAAACTGAGGTAGGGAAGAGATGATGACCTAAGGCCATGGCGGGTCTGATGTGCTCAGCGTGCGGTCAGCTGTCTGGGTGTTCGTCAGCAGGTCCAGGCTCAGGTTGTGTCAGACAGTGCATTAGTGCCCAGGTTAGTCTATATAATTCGGGTACATTCGAGTGCCGTGTAGGTTTATCCTCATTTAAGCTGCCTGGGCTGCTCATTAGGCAATATATTTTTTCTAGAGGGCAGGCAGAGTGCTTCATTGTCGGTCCGGAATTGCCAAACTTGTGGGCTTCGGAACCAGGAGAGTGAGGACGGAAGTCTGAGAACACAAGCTAGACTTCGGATTCAGGGTGAGGGCACGGCAGGTACCCCCTGCAGATCTGAACCAATATCTCATGCATCTGAAGTCAGGGCGAGGATCCGACGTTGGCTCAGGTTGGAGTTTCTGTGTATGACGGCCCCTTCATGAAGAGAGCGGAATCTCGAGGCCATGGAGGTTTCCACGTTGGGAGATGTGGGATGCCCCCTTCAAGGATTCCTTCTGCGGGACAATTGAGACCTGTTGGACAGCTCCAGGACATCCCATATGGAATGACTCCAGAGCACCGTTCCAGGATGGATGCCTGGGAAGTCCGCCTCGCTTTCCAATTGTCTCCTAGCAACTAGACAGTTTAGATGTAATGGATCTGCGGGAGCAACCGGGGTGGCTGAGTTGAAATGCACTTTCCAGAGGATGGGTCCTAACGTGTGTTTGTGTCCATGAGGGCCTTGGAATGGGGAGGTGGCACCGGGACCCTGAAGTATTCTCCTAAGCTTTGGCATAGCTCCCATGTAAAAATTTCCTTGTGTAGACGAGATTTGTTCTGATGGGTGCCTCAGGAAATCCCCTCTGCTGGTATTGGAATGCAGGCTTTTGAGGAGACATGCCTGTAAACCAAAGCAATGGATCCGATAATGGCCTCGGGTCCTGTCTGGTTCAATCTTCTTGGTATGAGTGGCGGTAGATGAGTGGAGGTAGATGCTCATCCGGTATCAACCGCCCTTTTTTATCCCGGGCGATCTACACTATTGGGATGGCCTCAGGGACTTTGGAGGGTTCTCCTAATTTGTACGATGTTTGACAATGGAATGGGCAGAATTCCCATGGATTGGGTGGGGGCAGTCCTAATGTGTGGCTCCAGGGGCCCCAGCCTGGAGGGAGTGTGGCCCAGGACTTTGAGGACAGAAGACTGAAAACACAAAATCAGCTTAAGTTTGGGGACGTAGTTATGGCACGCCCGATCTACAAACCATGAGAAGAACTCTTCAGGACATGAAGAATGAGCGAGTCTGAGGAGCTTGCTCAGGCTTTTGTCTCTGGATTTTGTTTCAGCGATGGCCGTGGAATGTTGTGGAGGTCTCATGGGCCATGGACGAATCTTCCTCTCTGTGGATTTGGCCCGATCCCAATTGTTTTTCGTCAATCTGTGGGATGGGAGGACTCCTTTCAGGTTTGTTACCTCAGGTGTCCCACCAAAAGAGGAATTCCAAAGCAGAGCCCTGGGGAAGAGTGAAGGGACAACCCGAACTATGGTTAAAAATTGGGGCCTAGGGGCATGGCAAGCCCAATATGCTGTCTCTTCATATAGGCCCTGAGAGGCCTTACCTGAGGACTGGGCTCAGGCTGAGGGTCACAATGTGTGTTTGTGACCAATGTGGCCCGCAAGCATGGGCTGGGCCTCATGGGCCACGCTTGTTTCAACTACACTGAACGTTGGACAACATGCCAAACACAAGGTTTCATGCCATGGGGAAAGAGTTCTGATTTCTGCATCATTTTCAACCCTGGGCAGTGGTTGGAGATAAGGTCTAGGTTCTGGAGCCTGAAAACCGCAGTTGGGAAGAGATGACGACCTAAGGCCATGGCGGGTCCGATGTGCTCAGTGTGCGGCCAGCTGTCTGGGTGGGACCAGGAGGTCCAGGCTCAGGCTGGGTCAGAAGGGGAAATAGTGCCCAGGTCAGCCTATATGTTTGGGGTACAGCCGAATGGCGTGCAGGTTGATTTTCTTTTGGGGTTTCGGGGTAGCAATGAGGGCAATGTTTGACTTCTGTAGGGCAGGCAGAGTGCGGCATTGTAGTTCTGGATTGCCAAACTGGAGGGCTTGTGGGCCAGTAGTCTGAGGACGCAACTGAGAACCCAAGCTAGGCCTAGGTTTCTGGGTGAGGATATGGCAGGCACAATCTACAGACCTCAATCGAGATCTCGTGCATCTGAAGTCAGGGCAAGGATCAGACGATCGCTCAGGTTGGACTTTCTGCCCTGATGGCCCTTTCTTGAAGGGGGTTGGATCACGAGGACATGGGGGTTTTCCCACGATGGGAGTTGTGAGAAGCTCCAAACTGCAAAGATTCTTCTGCAGGACAATTGAGACCTGTTGGTTGGCTCCAGGCCAACGATTCCGAGCAGGGTTCTAAGGATGGATGGCTGGGTAGCCCACCTCGCATTCCAATGGTCTCCAAGCAACAAGACAGGTTAGATCTGCTGGATGTGGGGGGCAACCGAAGAGGCTGAGTTGAAATGGACTCTCCTGTGGATGTGTCCTAATATGTTTTTGTGTCTATGGAGACCTTGGAATGAAGCGGTGGCCCTGGGGCCCTGAAGGGTTCTCCTAAACAGAGGCTTTGACACAGCTCCAACGTGCATGTTTCCCATGTGTAGATGAGATTTGTTCTGATGGGTGAGTCAAGAAACAGCCATATGCTGGTATTGAAATCCAGGCCTCTGAGGAGAGATGCCTGGAAACCAAAGCAATGGATCCGATTAGTGCCTAAGGGGCCTGTTCGTTCCTTTTTACCTCTGGGGACATCAGTCTACGGGTCTGAGTGCAGGTAGGTGGTCAGATGGGCTCAGATTGCCACTGTTTGTCCTGGGAAGCCACAACTATTGGGATGGCCTCAGGGACTTTGGAGGTTATCCTACTAGTAGGGTTGTGGCCATTGGAATGGGCACATACAATTCCCTTGGAGAGGGCAAGTACAGTCCGCAGGTTTGGCTCCAGGGCCCTGAGCCTGTAGGGTGTGTAGGCCAGAGCTGTTTGGACAGTTGTCTGAAAACACAAACTCGGCTTATGTTTTGGGTCATAGGTATGGCAGGACTGATCTACAGACCATGAGGAGAACACTTCGGGATATGAAAAAAGGGCGAGTGTGAGGCTCTTGCTCAAGTTTTTGTCTCTGGATATCGTGTCACTCATGGTCGTGAAATTGCCGGGTGACTTCATGGGAAATGGACGAGTCTTAATCTCTGGGGGTTCGGTCCCGTCCAAAGAGTTTGGGGTCATTCTGGGGATGGAAGAAGTCCGTTTTTTTGTTGTTGTTGTCGATTTGTTTCATTTTGTTTTTCAACCTCAGATGTCCCACCAAATGAGGGATTCCAGAGTAGAGCCCTGGGGTGGGGCGACTGGACAACCAGAAATCTGGTTAAAAATTGGGGACTAGGGACATGTCAAGCCCATTATGACATCTAATGTTCCAGCCACTGAGAGGACTTACTAGAGGACAGGACTCACGCTGAGGTCACAATGTGTGTTTATGCTCTCGTCGCACGCAAGAATGGGCGGGGCCTCAGGGTGAATGCTGGTTTCTCCTACACTGAACGTTGGACAACATGCCAACCACAAGGTTTCTTGCCATGGGTCAGGAAGAGTTCTGATTTCTGCATCACAGTCACCCGTGGGCAGTGATTGGAGATAAGGTCTAGGTTCTGAAGCCTGAAAACTGAGGTAGGGAAGAGATGATGACCTAAGGCCATGGCGGGTCTGATGTGCTCAGCGTGCGGTCAGCTGTCTCGGTGTTGGTCAGCAGGTCCGGGCTCAGGTTGTGTCAGACAGTGCATTAGTGCCCAGGTTAGGCTATATAATTTGGGTACATTCGAGTGCCGTGTAGGTTTAACCTCATTTAAGCTGTCTGGGCTGCTCATTAGGCAATATATTTTTTCTAGAGGGCAAGCAGTGTGCTTTATTGTCGGTCCGGAATTGCCAAACTTGTGGGCTTCGGGGCCAGGAGAGTGAGGACGGAAGTCTGAGAACACAAGCTAGACTTCGGATTCAGGGTGAGGGCACGGCAGGTACCCCCTGCAATCTGAACCAATATCTCATGCATCTGAAGTCAGGGCGAGGATCCGACGTTGTCTCAGGTTGGAGTTTCTGTGCATAACGGGCCCTTCATGAAGGGAGCGGAATCTCGAGGCCATGGAGGTTTTCCACGTTGGGAGATGTGGGATGCCCCCTTCAAGGATTCCTTCTGCGGGACAATTGAGACCTTTTGGACAGCTCCAGGACAATCCATATGGAATGACTCCAGAGCACCGTTCCAGGATGGATGCCTGGGAATTCCGCCTCGCCTTCCAATATTCGCCGCGCAACAAGACAGTTTAGATCTAATGGATCTGCGGGAGCAACCGGGGTGGCTGAGTTGAAATGCACTTTCCAGAGGATGGGTCCTAACGTGTGTTTGTGTCCATGAGGGCCTTGGAATGGGGAGGTGGCACCGGGACCCTGAAGTATTCTCCTAAGCTTTGGCATAGCTCCCATGCACAAGTTTCCTTGTGGAGATGAAATTTGTTCTGATGGGTGCCTCAGGAAATCCCCTCTGCTGGTATTGGAATCCAGGCTTTTGAGGAGACATGCCTGTAAACCAAAGCAATTTATCCGATAATGGCCTCGGGTCCTGTCTGGTTCAATCTTCTTTTTATGAGTGGAGGTAGATGAGTGGAGGTAGATGCTCAGCCGGTATCAATCGCCCTTTTTTGTCCCGGGCGACCTACACTATTGGGATGGCCCCAGGGACCTTGGAGGGTTCTCCTAATTTGTACAATTTTTGACAATGGAATGGGCAGAATTCCCATGGATTGGGTGGGGGCAGTCCTAATGAGTGGCTCCAAGGCCCCAGCCTGGAGGGAGTGTGGCCCAGGACTTTGAGGACAGAAGACTGAAAACACAAAATCAGCTTAAGTTTGGGGACGTAGGTATGGCACGCCCGATCCACAAACCCTGAGAAGAACTCTTCCGGATATGAAGAATGAGGAAGTCTGAGGCGCTTGCTCAGGCTTTTGTCTCTGGATTTTGTTTCAGCGATGGCCGTGGAATGTTGGGGAGGTCTCATGGGCCATGGACGAATCTTCCTCTCTGTGGATTTGGCCCGATCCCAATTGTTTTTCGTCCATCTGTGGGATGGGAGGACTCCTTTCAGGTTTGTTACCTCAGGTGTCCCACCAAAAGAAGAATTCCAAAGCAGAGCCCTGGGGAAGAGTGAAGGGTCAACCCGAACTATGGTTAAAAATTGGGGCCTAGGGGCATGGCAAGCCCAATATGCTGTCTCTTCATATAGGCCCTGAGAGGCCTTACCTGAGGACTGGGCTCAGGCTGAGGGTCACAATGTGTGTTTGTGACCAATGTGGCCCTCAAGCATGGGCTGGGCCTCATGGGCCACGCTTGTTTCAACTACACTGAACGTTGGACAACATGCCAAACACAAGGTTTCTTGCCATAAGGAAAGAGTTCTGATTTCTGCATCATTCTCAACCCTGGGTAGTGTTTGGAGATAAGGTCTAGGTTCTGGAGCCTGAAAACCGCAGTTGGGAAGAGATGACGACCTAAGGCCATGGCGGGTCCGATGTGCTCAGTGTGCGGCCAGCTGTCTGGGTGGGACCAGGAGGTCCAGGCTCAGGCTGGGTCAGAAGAGGAAATAGTGCCCAGGTCAGCCTATATGTTTGGGGTACAGCCGAATGGCGTGCAGGTTGATCCTCATTTGGGGTTTCGGGGTAGCCCTGAGGGCAATGTTTTACTTCTGTAGGGCAGGGAGAGTGCGGCATTGTAGTTCTGGATTGCCAAACTGGAGGGCTTGTGGGCCACTAGTCTGAAGACGGAGTCTGAGAACCCAAGCTAGGCCTAGGTTTCTGGGTGAGGATATGGCAGGCACAATCTACAGACCTCAATCGAGATCTCGTGCATCTGAAGTCAGGGCAAGGATCAGACGATCGCTCAGGTTGGACTTTCTGCCCTGATGGCCCTTTCTTGAAGGGGGTTGGATCACGAGGACATGGGGGTTTTCCCACGATGGGAGTTGTGAGAAGCTCCAAACTGCAAAGATTCTTCTGCAGGACAATTGAGACCTGTTGGTTAGCTCCAGGCCAACGATTCTGAGCAGGGTTCTAAGGATGGATGGCTGGGTAGCCCACCTCGCATTCCAATGGTCTCCAAGCAACAAGACAGGTTAGATCTGCTGGATGTGGGGGTCAACCGAAGAGGCTGAGTTGAAATGGACTCTCCTGTGGATGTGTCCTAATATGTTTTTGTGTCTATGGAGACCTTGGAATTGAGCGGTGGCCCTGGGGCCCTGAAGGGTTCTCCTAAACAGAGGCTTTGACACAGCTCCAACGTGCATGTTTCCCATGTGTAGATGAGATTTGTTCTGATGGGTGAGTCAAGAAACAGCCATATGCTGGTATTGAAATCCAGGCCTCTGAGGAGAGATGCCTGGAAACCAAAGCAATGGATCCGATTAGTGCCTAGGGGCCTGTTCGTTCCTTTTTACTTCTGGGGACATCAGTCTACGGGTCTGAGTGCAGGTAGGTGCTCAGATGGGCTCAGATTGCCCCTGTTTGTCCTGGGAAGCCACAACTATTGGGATGGCCTCAGGGACTTTGGAGGTTATCCTACTAGTAGGGTTGTGGCCATTGGAATGGGCACATACAATTCCCTTGGAGAGGGCAAGTACAGTCCTCAGGTTTTGCTCCAGGGCCCTGAGCCTGTAGGGTGTGTAGGCCAGAGCTGTTTGGACAGTTGTCTGAAAACACAAACTCGGCTTATGTTTTGGTTCATAGGTATGGCAGGACTGATCTACAGACCATGAGGAGAACACTTCGGGATAGGAAAAAAGGGCGAGTGTGAGGCTCTTGCTCAAGTTTTTGTCTCTGGATATCGTGTCACTCATGGTCGTGAAATTGCCGGGTGACTTCATGGCAAATGGACGAGTCTTACTCTCTGGGGGTTCGGTCCCGTCCAAGGAGTTTGGGGTCATTCTGGGGATGGAAGAAGTCCGTATTTTTGTTGTTGTTGTCGATTTGTTTCATTTTGTTTTTCAACCTCAGAGGTCCCACCAAATGAGGGATTCCAGAGTAGAGCCCTGGGGTGGGGCGACTGGACAACCAGAAATCTGGTTAAAAATTGGGGACTAGGGACATGTCAAGCCCATTATGACATCTAAAGGTCCAGCCACTGAGAGGACTTACTAGAGGACAGGACTCACGCTGAGGTCACAATGCGTGTTTATGCTCTCGTCGAACTCAAGAATGGGCGTGGCCTCAGGGTGAATGCTGGTTTCTCCTACACTCAACGTTGGACAACATGCCAACCACAAGGATTCTTGCCATGTGTCAGGAAGAGTTCTGATTTCTGCATCACAGTCACCCGTGGGCAGTGATTGGAGATAAGGTCTAGGTTCTGAAGCCTGAAAACTGAGGTAGGGAAGAGATGATGACCTAAGGCCATGGCGGGTCTGATGTGCTCAGCGTGCGGTCAGCTGTCTGGGTGTTGGTCAGCAGGTCCGGGCTCAGGTTGTGTCAGACAGTGCATTAGTGCCCAGGTTAGTCTATATAATTCGGGTACATTCGAGTGCCGTGTAGGTTTATCCTCATTTAAGCTGCCTGGGCTGCTCATTAGGCAATATATTTTTTCTAGAGGGCAGGCAGAGTGCTTCATTGTCGGTCCGGAATTGCCAAACTTGTGGGCTTCGCTGCCAGGAGAGTGAGGATGGAAGTCTGAGAACACAAGCTAGACTTCGGATTCAGGGTGAGGGCACGGCAGGTACCCCCTGCAGATCTGAACCAATATCTCATGCATCTGAAGTCAGGGCGAGGATCCGACGTTGGCTCAGGTTGGAGTTTCTGTGTATGACGGCCCCTTCATGAAGAGAGCGGAATCTCGAGGCCATGGAGGTTTCCACGTTGGGAGATGTGGGATGCCCCCTTCAAGGATTCCTTCTGCGGGACAATTGAGACCTGTTGGACAGCTCCAGGACATCCCATATGGAATGACTCCAGAGCACCGTTCCAGGATGGATGCCTGGGAAGTCCGCCTCGCCTTCCAATTGTCTCCTAGCAACTAGACAGTTTAGATGTAATGGATCTGCGGGAGCAACCGGGGTGGCTGAGTTGAAATGCACTTTCCAGAGGATGGGTCCTAACGTGTGTTTGTGTCCATGAGGGCCTTGGAATGGGGAGGTGGCACCGGGACCCTGAAGTATTCTCCTAAGCTTTGGCATAGCTCCCATGTAAAAATTTCCTTGTGTAGACGAGATTTGTTCTGATGGGTGCCTCAGGAAATCCCCTCTGCTGGTATTGGAATGCAGGCTTTTGAGGAGACATGCCTGTAAACCAAAGCAATGGATCCGATAATGGCCTCGGGTCCTGTCTGGTTCAATCTTCTTGGTATGAGTGGCGGTAGATGAGTGGAGGTAGATGCTCATCCGGTATCAACCGCCCTTTTTTATCCCGGGCGATCTACACTATTGGGATGGCCTCAGGGACTTTGGAGGGTTCTCCTAATTTGTACGATGTTTGACAATGGAATGGGCAGAATTCCCATGGATTGGGTGGGGGCAGTCCTAATGTGTGGCTCCAGGGGCCCCAGCCTGGAGGGAGTGTGGCCCAGGACTTTGAGGACAGAAGACTGAAAACACAAAATCAGCTTAAGTTTGGGGACGTAGTTATGGCACGCCCGATCTACAAACCATGAGAAGAACTCTTCAGGACATGAAGAATGAGCGAGTCTGAGGAGCTTGCTCAGGCTTTTGTCTCTGGATTTTGTTTCAGCGATGGCCGTGGAATGTTGTGGAGGTCTCATGGGCCATGGACGAATCTTCCTCTCTGTGGATTTGGCCCGATCCCAATTGTTTTTCGTCAATCTGTGGGATGGGAGGACTCCTTTCAGGTTTGTTACCTCAGGTGTCCCACCAAAAGAGGAATTCCAAAGCAGAGCCCTGGGGAAGAGTGAAGGGACAACCCGAACTATGGTTAAAAATTGGGGCCTAGGGGCATGGCAAGCCCAATATGCTGTCTCTTCATATAGGCCCTGAGAGGCCTTACCTGAGGACTGGGCTCAGGCTGAGGGTCACAATGTGTGTTTGTGACCAATGTGGCCCGCAAGCATGGGCTGGGCCTCATGGGCCACGCTTGTTTCAACTACACTGAACGTTGGACAACATGCCAAACACAAGGTTACTTGCCATGGGTAAAGAGTTCTGATTTCTGCATCATTTTCAACCCTGGGCAGTGGTTGGAGATAAGGTCTAGGTTCTGGAGCCTGAAAACCGCAGTTGGGAAGAGATGACGACCTAAGGCCATGGCGGGTCCGATGTGCTCAGTGTGCGGCCAGCTGTCTGGGTGGGACCAGGAGGTCCAGGCTCAGGCTGGGTCAGAAGGGGAAATAGTGCCCAGGTCAGCCTATATGTTTGGGGTACAGCCGAATGGCGTGCAGGTTGATTTTCTTTTGGGGTTTCGAGGTAGCAATGAGGGCAATGTTTGACTTCTGTAGGGCAGGCAGAGTGCGGCATTGTAGTTCTGGATTGCCCAACTGGAGGGCTTGTGGGCCAGTAGTCTGAGGACTCAACTGAGAACTCAAGCTAGGCCTAGGTTTCTGGGTGAGGATATGGCAGGCACAATCTACAGACCTCAATCGAGATCTCGTGCATCTGAAGTCAGGGCAAGGATCAGACGATCGCTCAGGTTGGACTTTCTGCCCTGATGGCCCTTTCTTGAAGGGGGTTGGATCACGAGGACATGGGGGTTTTCCCACGATGGGAGTTGTGAGAAGCTCCAAACTGCAAAGATTCTTCTGCAGGACAATTGAGACCTGTTGGTTGGCTCCAGGCCAACGATTCCGAGCAGGGTTCTAAGGATGGATGGCTGGGTAGCCCACCTCGCATTCCAATGGTCTCCAAGCAACAAGACAGGTTAGATCTGCTGGATGTGGGGGGCAACCGAAGAGGCTGAGTTGAAATGGACTCTCCTGTGGATGTGTCCTAATATGTTTTTGTGTCTATGGAGACCTTGGAATGAAGCGGTGGCCCTGGGGCCCTGAAGGGTTCTCCTAAACAGAGGCTTTGACACAGCTCCAACGTGCATGTTTCCCATGTGTAGATGAGATTTGTTCTGATGGGTGAGTCAAGAAACAGCCATATGCTGGTATTGAAATCCAGGCCTCTGAGGAGAGATGCCTGGAAACCAAAGCAATGGATCCGATTAGTGCCTAGGGGCCTGTTCGTTCCTTTTTACCTCTGGGGACATCAGTCTATGGGTCTGAGTGCAGGTAGGTGCTCAGATGGGCTCAGATTGCCCCTGTTTGTCCTGGGAAGCCACAACTATTGGGATGGCCTCAGGGACTTTGGAGGTTATCCTACTAGTAGGGTTGTGGCCATTGGAATGGGCACATACAATTCCCTTGGAGAGGGCAAGTACAGTCCTCAGGTTTTGCTCCAGGGCCCTGAGCCTGTAGGGTGTGTAGGCCAGAGCTGTTTGGACAGTTGTCTGAAAACACAAACTCGGCTTATGTTTTGGTTCATAGGTATGGCAGGACTGATCTACAGACCATGAGGAGAACACTTCGGGATAGGAAAAAAGGGCGAGTGTGAGGCTCTTGCTCAAGTTTTTGTCTCTGGATATCGTGTCACTCATGGTCGTGAAATTGCCGGGTGACTTCATGGCAAATGGACGAGTCTTACTCTCTGGGGGTTCGGTCCCGTCCAAGGAGTTTGGGGTCATTCTGGGGATGGAAGAAGTCCGTATTTTTGTTGTTGTTGTCGATTTGTTTCATTTTGTTTTTCAACCTCAGAGGTCCCACCAAATGAGGGATTCCAGAGTAGAGCCCTGGGGTGGGGCGACTGGACAACCAGAAATCTGGTTAAAAATTGGGGACTAGGGACATGTCAAGCCCATTATGACATCTAAAGGTCCAGCCACTGAGAGGACTTACTAGAGGACAGGACTCACGCTGAGGTCACAATGCGAGTTTATGCTCTCGTCGCACTCAAGAATGGGCGTGGCCTCAGGGTGAATGCTGGTTTCTCCTACACTCAACGTTGGACAACATGCCAACCACAAGGATTCTTGCCATGTGTCAGGAAGAGTTCTGATTTCTGCATCACAGTCACCCGTGGGCAGTGATTGGAGATAAGGTCTAGGTTCTGAAGCCTGAAAACTGAGGTAGGGAAGAGATGATGACCTAAGGCCATGGCGGGTCTGATGTGCTCAGCGTGCGGTCAGCTGTCTGGGTGTTCGTCAGCAGGTCCAGGCTCAGGTTGTGTCAGACAGTGCATTAGTGCCCAGGTTAGTCTATATAATTCGGGTACATTCGAGTGCCGTGTAGGTTTATCCTCATTTAAGCTGCCTGGGCTGCTCATTAGGCAATATATTTTTTCTAGAGGGCAGGCAGAGTGCTTCATTGTCGGTCCGGAATTGCCAAACTTGTGGGCTTCGGAACCAGGAGAGTGAGGACGGAAGTCTGAGAACACAAGCTTGACTTCGGATTCAGGGTGAGGGCACGGCAGGTACCCCCTGCAGATCTGAACCAATATCTCATGCATCTGAAGTCAGGGCGAGGATCCGACGTTGGCTCAGGTTGGAGTTTCTGTGTATGACGGCCCCTTCATGAAGAGAGCGGAATCTCGAGGCCATGGAGGTTTCCACGTTGGGAGATGTGGGATGCCCCCTTCAAGGATTCCTTCTGCGGGACAATTGAGACCTGTTGGACAGCTCCAGGACATCCCATATGGAATGACTCCAGAGCACCGTTCCAGGATGGATGCCTGGGAAGTCCGCCTCGCTTTCCAATTGTCTCCTAGCAACTAGACAGTTTAGATGTAATGGATCTGCGGGAGCAACCGGGGTGGCTGAGTTGAAATGCACTTTCCAGAGGATGGGTCCTAACGTGTGTTTGTGTCCATGAGGGCCTTGGAATGGGGAGGTGGCACCGGGACCCTGAAGTATTCTCCTAAGCTTTGGCATAGCTCCCATGTAAAAATTTCCTTGTGTAGACGAGATTTGTTCTGATGGGTGCCTCAGGAAATCCCCTCTGCTGGTATTGGAATGCAGGCTTTTGAGGAGACATGCCTGTAAACCAAAGCAATGGATCCGATAATGGCCTCGGGTCCTGTCTGGTTCAATCTTCTTGGTATGAGTGGCGGTAGATGAGTGGAGGTAGATGCTCATCCGGTATCAACCGCCCTTTTTTATCCCGGGCGATCTACACTATTGGGATGGCCTCAGGGACTTTGGAGGGTTCTCCTAATTTGTACGATGTTTGACAATGGAATGGGCAGAATTCCCATGGATTGGGTGGGGGCAGTCCTAATGTGTGGCTCCAGGGGCCCCAGCCTGGAGGGAGTGTGACCCAGGACTTTGAGGACAGAAGACTGAAAACACAAAATCAGCTTAAGTTTGGGGACGTAGTTATGGCACGCCCGATCTACAAACCATGAGAAGAACTCTTCAGGACATGAAGAATGAGCGAGTCTGAGGAGCTTGCTCAGGCTTTTGTCTCTGGATTTTGTTTCAGCGATGGCCGTGGAATGTTGTGGAGGTCTCATGGGCCATGGACGAATCTTCCTCTCTGTGGATTTGGCCCGATCCCAATTGTTTTTCGTCAATCTGTGGGATGGGAGGACTCCTTTCAGGTTTGTTACCTCAGGTGTCCCACCAAAAGAGGAATTCCAAAGCAGAGCCCTGGGGAAGAGTGAAGGGACAACCCGAACTATGGTTAAAAATTGGGGCCTAGGGGCATGGCAAGCCCAATATGCTGTCTCTTCATATAGGCCCTGAGAGGCCTTACCTGAGGACTGGGCTCAGGCTGAGGGTCACAATGTGTGTTTGTGACCAATGTGGCCCGCAAGCATGGGCTGGGCCTCATGGGCCACGCTTGTTTCAACTACACTGAACGTTGGACAACATGCCAAACACAAGGTTTCATGCCATGGGGAAAGAGTTCTGATTTCTGCATCATTTTCAACCCTGGGCAGTGGTTGGAGATAAGGTCTAGGTTCTGGAGCCTGAAAACCGCAGTTGGGAAGAGATGACGACCTAAGGCCATGGCGGGTCCGATGTGCTCAGTGTGCGGCCAGCTGTCTGGGTGGGACCAGGAGGTCCAGGCTCAGGCTGGGTCAGAAGGGGAAATAGTGCCCAGGTCAGCCTATATGTTTGGGGTACAGCCGAATGGCGTGCAGGTTGATTTTCTTTTGGGGTTTCGGGGTAGCAATGAGGGCAATGTTTGACTTCTGTAGGGCAGGCAGAGTGCGGCATTGTAGTTCTGGATTGCCAAACTGGAGGGCTTGTGGGCCAGTAGTCTGAGGACGCAACTGAGAACCCAAGCTAGGCCTAGGTTTCTGGGTGAGGATATGGCAGGCACAATCTACAGACCTCAATCGAGATCTCGTGCATCTGAAGTCAGGGCAAGGATCAGACGATCGCTCAGGTTGGACTTTCTGCCCTGATGGCCCTTTCTTGAAGGGGGTTGGATCACGAGGACATGGGGGTTTTCCCACGATGGGAGTTGTGAGAAGCTCCAAACTGCAAAGATTCTTCTGCAGGACAATTGAGACCTGTTGGTTGGCTCCAGGCCAACGATTCCGAGCAGGGTTCTAAGGATGGATGGCTGGGTAGCCCACCTCGCATTCCAATGGTCTCCAAGCAACAAGACAGGTTAGATCTGCTGGATGTGGGGGGCAACCGAAGAGGCTGAGTTGAAATGGACTCTCCTGTGGATGTGTCCTAATATGTTTTTGTGTCTATGGAGACCTTGGAATGAAGCGGTGGCCCTGGGGCCCTGAAGGGTTCTCCTAAACAGAGGCTTTGACACAGCTCCAACGTGCATGTTTCCCATGTGTAGATGAGATTTGTTCTGATGGGTGAGTCAAGAAACAGCCATATGCTGGTATTGAAATCCAGGCCTCTGAGGAGAGATGCCTGGAAACCAAAGCAATGGATCCGATTAGTGCCTAAGGGGCCTGTTCGTTCCTTTTTACCTCTGGGGACATCAGTCTACGGGTCTGAGTGCAGGTAGGTGGTCAGATGGGCTCAGATTGCCCCTGTTTGTCCTGGGAAGCCACAACTATTGGGATGGCCTCAGGGACTTTGGAGGTTATCCTACTAGTAGGGTTGTGGCCATTGGAATGGGCACATACAATTCCCTTGGAGAGGGCAAGTACAGTCCGCAGGTTTGGCTCCAGGGCCCTGAGCCTGTAGGGTGTGTAGGCCAGAGCTGTTTGGACAGTTGTCTGAAAACACAAACTCGGCTTATGTTTTGGGTCATAGGTATGGCAGGACTGATCTACAGACCATGAGGAGAACACTTCGGGATATGAAAAAAGGGCGAGTGTGAGGCTCTTGCTCAAGTTTTTGTCTCTGGATATCGTGTCACTCATGGTCGTGAAATTGCCGGGTGACTTCATGGGAAATGGACGAGTCTTAATCTCTGGGGGTTCGGTCCCGTCCAAAGAGTTTGGGGTCATTCTGGGGATGGAAGAAGTCCGTTTTTTTGTTGTTGTTGTCGATTTGTTTCATTTTGTTTTTCAACCTCAGATGTCCCACCAAATGAGGGATTCCAGAGTAGAGCCCTGGGGTGGGGCGACTGGACAACCAGAAATCTGGTTAAAAATTGGGGACTAGGGACATGTCAAGCCCATTATGACATCTAATGTTCCAGCCACTGAGAGGACTTACTAGAGGACAGGACTCACGCTGAGGTCACAATGTGTGTTTATGCTCTCGTCGCACGCAAGAATGGGCGGGGCCTCAGGGTGAATGCTGGTTTCTCCTACACTGAACGTTGGACAACATGCCAACCACAAGGTTTCTTGCCATGGGTCAGGAAGAGTTCTGATTTCTGCATCACAGTCACCCGTGGGCAGTGATTGGAGATAAGGTCTAGGTTCTGAAGCCTGAAAACTGAGGTAGGGAAGAGATGATGACCTAAGGCCATGGCGGGTCTGATGTGCTCAGCGTGCGGTCAGCTGTCTGGGTGTTGGTCAGCAGGTCCGGGCTCAGGTTGTGTCAGACAGTGCATTAGTGCCCAGGTTAGGCTATATAATTTGGGTACATTCGAGTGCCGTGTAGGTTTAACCTCATTTAAGCTGTCTGGGCTGCTCATTAGGCAATATATTTTTTCTAGAGGGCAAGCAGTGTGCTTTATTGTCGGTCCGGAATTGCCAAACTTGTGGGCTTCGGGGCCAGGAGAGTGAGGACGGAAGTCTGAGAACACAAGCTAGACTTCGGATTCAGGGTGAGGGCACGGCAGGTACCCCCTGCAATCTGAACCAATATCTCATGCATCTGAAGTCAGGGCGAGGATCCGACGTTGTCTCAGGTTGGAGTTTCTGTGCATAACGGCCCCTTCATGAAGGGAGCGGAATCTCGAGGCCATGGAGGTTTTCCACGTTGGGAGATGTGGGATGCCCCCTTCAAGGATTCCTTCTGCGGGACAATTGAGACCTTTTGGACAGCTCCAGGACAATCCATATGGAATGACTCCAGAGCACCGTTCCAGGATGGATGCCTGGGAATTCCGCCTCGCCTTCCAATATTCGCCGCGCAACAAGACAGTTTAGATCTAATGGATCTGCGGGAGCAACCGGGGTGGCTGAGTTGAAATGCACTTTCCAGAGGATGGGTCCTAACGTGTGTTTGTGTCCATGAGGGCCTTGGAATGGGGAGGTGGCACCGGGACCCTGAAGTATTCTCCTAAGCTTTGGCATAGCTCCCATGCACAAGTTTCCTTGTGGAGATGAAATTTGTTCTGATGGGTGCCTCAGGAAATCCCCTCTGCTGGTATTGGAATCCAGGCTTTTGAGGAGACATGCCTGTAAACCAAAGCAATTTATCCGATAATGGCCTCGGGTCCTGTCTGGTTCAATCTTCTTTTTATGAGTGGAGGTAGATGAGTGGAGGTAGATGCTCAGCCGGTATCAATCGCCCTTTTTTGTCCCGGGCGACCTACACTATTGGGATGGCCCCAGGGACCTTGGAGGGTTCTCCTAATTTGTACAATTTTTGACAATGGAATGGGCAGAATTCCCATGGATTGGGTGGGGGCAGTCCTAATGAGTGGCTCCAAGGCCCCAGCCTGGAGGGAGTGTGGCCCAGGACTTTGAGGACAGAAGACTGAAAACACAAAATCAGCTTAAGTTTGGGGACGTAGGTATGGCACGCCCGATCCACAAACCCTGAGAAGAACTCTTCCGGATATGAAGAATGAGGAAGTCTGAGGCGCTTGCTCAGGCTTTTGTCTCTGGATTTTGTTTCAGCGATGGCCGTGGAATGTTGGGGAGGTCTCATGGGCCATGGACGAATCTTCCTCTCTGTGGATTTGGCCCGATCCCAATTGTTTTTCGTCCATCTGTGGGATGGGAGGACTCCTTTCAGGTTTGTTACCTCAGGTGTCCCACCAAAAGAAGAATTCCAAAGCAGAGCCCTGGGGAAGAGTGAAGGGTCAACCCGAACTATGGTTAAAAATTGGGGCCTAGGGGCATGGCAAGCCCAATATGCTGTCTCTTCATATAGGCCCTGAGAGGCCTTACCTGAGGACTGGGCTCAGGCTGAGGGTCACAATGTGTGTTTGTGACCAATGTGGCCCTCAAGCATGGGCTGGGCCTCATGGGCCACGCTTGTTTCAACTACACTGAACGTTGGACAACATGCCAAACACAAGGTTTCTTGCCATAAGGAAAGAGTTCTGATTTCTGCATCATTCTCAACCCTGGGTAGTGTTTGGAGATAAGGTCTAGGTTCTGGAGCCTGAAAACCGCAGTTGGGAAGAGATGACGACCTAAGGCCATGGCGGGTCCGATGTGCTCAGTGTGCGGCCAGCTGTCTGGGTGGGACCAGGAGGTCCAGGCTCAGGCTGGGTCAGAAGAGGAAATAGTGCCCAGGTCAGCCTATATGTTTGGGGTACAGCCGAATGGCGTGCAGGTTGATCCTCATTTGGGGTTTCGGGGTAGCCCTGAGGGCAATGTTTTACTTCTGTAGGGCAGGGAGAGTGCGGCATTGTAGTTCTGGATTGCCAAACTGGAGGGCTTGTGGGCCACTAGTCTGAAGACGGAGTCTGAGAACCCAAGCTAGGCCTAGGTTTCTGGGTGAGGATATGGCAGGCACAATCTACAGACCTCAATCGAGATCTCGTGCATCTGAAGTCAGGGCAAGGATCAGACGATCGCTCAGGTTGGACTTTCTGCCCTGATGGCCCTTTCTTGAAGGGGGTTGGATCACGAGGACATGGGGGTTTTCCCACGATGGGAGTTGTGAGAAGCTCCAAACTGCAAAGATTCTTCTGCAGGACAATTGAGACCTGTTGGTTAGCTCCAGGCCAACGATTCTGAGCAGGGTTCTAAGGATGGATGGCTGGGTAGCCCACCTCGCATTCCAATGGTCTCCAAGCAACAAGACAGGTTAGATCTGCTGGATGTGGGGGTCAACCGAAGAGGCTGAGTTGAAATGGACTCTCCTGTGGATGTGTCCTAATATGTTTTTGTGTCTATGGAGACCTTGGAATTGAGCGGTGGCCCTGGGGCCCTGAAGGGTTCTCCTAAACAGAGGCTTTGACACAGCTCCAACGTGCATGTTTCCCATGTGTAGATGAGATTTGTTCTGATGGGTGAGTCAAGAAACAGCCATATGCTGGTATTGAAATCCAGGCCTCTGAGGAGAGATGCCTGGAAACCAAAGCAATGGATCCGATTAGTGCCTAGGGGCCTGTTCGTTCCTTTTTACTTCTGGGGACATCAGTCTACGGGTCTGAGTGCAGGTAGGTGCTCAGATGGGCTCAGATTGCCCCTGTTTGTCCTGGGAAGCCACAACTATTGGGATGGCCTCAGGGACTTTGGAGGTTATCCTACTAGTAGGGTTGTGGCCATTGGAATGGGCACATACAATTCCCTTGGAGAGGGCAAGTACAGTCCTCAGGTTTTGCTCCAGGGCCCTGAGCCTGTAGGGTGTGTAGGCCAGAGCTGTTTGGACAGTTGTCTGAAAACACAAACTCGGCTTATGTTTTGGTTCATAGGTATGGCAGGACTGATCTACAGACCATGAGGAGAACACTTCGGGATAGGAAAAAAGGGCGAGTGTGAGGCTCTTGCTCAAGTTTTTGTCTCTGGATATCGTGTCACTCATGGTCGTGAAATTGCCGGGTGACTTCATGGCAAATGGACGAGTCTTACTCTCTGGGGGTTCGGTCCCGTCCAAGGAGTTTGGGGTCATTCTGGGGATGGAAGAAGTCCGTATTTTTGTTGTTGTTGTCGATTTGTTTCATTTTGTTTTTCAACCTCAGAGGTCCCACCAAATGAGGGATTCCAGAGTAGAGCCCTGGGGTGGGGCGACTGGACAACCAGAAATCTGGTTAAAAATTGGGGACTAGGGACATGTCAAGCCCATTATGACATCTAATGTTCCAGCCACTGAGAGGACTTACTAGAGGACAGGACTCACGCTGAGGTCACAATGTGTGTTTATGCTCTCGTCGCACGCAAGAATGGGCGGGGCCTCAGGGTGAATGCTGGTTTCTCCTACACTGAACGTTGGACAACATGCCAACCACAAGGTTTCTTGCCATGGGTCAGGAAGAGTTCTGATTTCTGCATCACAGTCACCCGTGGGCAGTGATTGGAGATAAGGTCTAGGTTCTGAAGCCTGAAAACTGAGGTAGGGAAGAGATGATGACCTAAGGCCATGGCGGGTCTGATGTGCTCAGCGTGCGGTCAGCTGTCTGGGTGTTGGTCAGCAGGTCCGGGCTCAGGTTGTGTCAGACAGTGCATTAGTGCCCAGGTTAGGCTATATAATTTGGGTACATTCGAGTGCCGTGTAGGTTTAACCTCATTTAAGCTGCCTGGGCTGCTCATTAGGCAATATATTTTTTCTAGAGGGCAAGCAGAGTGCTTCATTGTCGGTCCGGAATTGCCAAACTTGAGGGCTTCGGGGCCAGGAGAGTGAGGACGGAATTCTGAGAACACAAGCTAGACTTCGGATTCAGGGTGAGGGCACGGCAGGTACCCCCTGCAATCTGAACCAATATCTCATGCATCTGAAGTCAGGGCGAGGATCCAACGTTGTCTCAGGTTGGAGTTTCTGTGCATAACGGCCCCTTCATGAAGGGAGCGGAATCTCGAGGCCATGGAGGTTTTCCACGTTGGGAGATGTGGGATGCCCCCTTCAAGGATTCCTTCTGCGGGACAATTGAGACCTGTTGGACAGCTCCAGGACAATCCATATGGAATGACTCCAGAGCACCGTTCCAGGATGGATGCCTGGGAATTCCGCCTCGCCTTCCAATTGTCGCCTAGCAACAAGACAGTTTAGATCTAATGGATCTGCGGGAGCAACCGGGGTGGCTGAGTTGAAATGCACTTTCCAGAGGATGGGTCCTAACGTGTGTTTGTGTCCATGAGGGCCTTGGAATGGGGAGGTGGCACCGGGACCCTGAAGTATTCTCCTAAGCTTTGGCATAGCTCCCATGCACAAGTTTCCTTGTGGAGACGAAATTTGTTCTGAAGGGTGGCTCAGGAAATCCCCTCTGCTGGTATTGGAATCCAGGCTTGTGGAGACATGCCTGTAAACCAAAGCAATTTATCCGATAATGGCCTCGGGTCCTGTCTGGTTCAATCTTCTTGGTATGAGTGGAGGTAGATGAGTGGAGGTAGATGCTCAGCCGGTATCAATCGCCCTTTTTTATCCCGGGCGACCTACACTATTGGGATGGCCTCAGGGACTTTGGAGGGTTCTCCTAATTTGTACAATTTTTGACAATGGAATGGGCAGAATTCCCATGGATTGGGTGGGGGCAGTCCTAATGAGTGGCTCCAAGGCCCCAGCCTGCAGGGAGTGTGGCCCAGGACTTTGAGGACAGAAGACTGAAAACACAAAATCAGCTTAAGTTTGGGGACGTAGGTATGGCACGCCCGATCCACAAACCCTGAGAAGAACTCTTCAGGATATGAAGAATGAGCGAGTCTGAGGAGCTTGCTCAGGCTTTTGTCTCTGGGTTTTGTTTCAGCGATGGCCGTGGAATGTTGGGGAGGTCTCATGGGCCATGGACGAATCTTCCTCTCTGTGGATTTGGCCCCATCCCAATTGTTTTTCGTCCATCTGTGGGATGGGAGGACTCCTTTCAGGTTTGTTACCTCAGGTGTCCCACCAAAAGAAGAATTCCAAAGCAGAGCCCTGGGGAAGAGTGAAGGGACAACCCGAACTATGGTTAAAAATTGGGGCCTAGGGGCATGGCAAGCCCAATATGCTGTCTCTTCATATAGGCCCTGAGAGGCCTTACCTGAGGACTGGGCTCAGGCTGAGGGTCACAATGTGTGTTTGTGACCAATGTGGCCCTCAAGCATGGGCTGGGCCTCATGGGCCACGCTTGTTTCAACTACACTGAACGTTGGACAACATGCCAACCACAAGGTTTCTTGCCATAAGGAAAGAGTTCTGATTTCTGCATCATTCTCAACCCTGGGCAGTGGTTGGAGATAAGGTCTAGGTTCTGGAGCCTGAAAACCGCAGTTGGGAAGAGATGACGACCTAAGGCCATGGCGGGTCCGATGTGCTCAGTGTGCGGCCAGCTGTCTGGGTGGGACCAGGAGGTCCAGGCTCAGGCTGGGTCAGAAGGTGAAATAGTGCCCAGGTCAGCCTATATGTTTGGGGTACAGCCGAATGGCGTGCAGGTTGATCCTCATTTGCGGTTTCGGGGTAGCCCTGAGGGCAATGTTTTACTTCTGTAGGGCAGGCAGAGTGCGGCATTGTAGTTCTGGATTGCCCAACTGGAGGGCTTGTGGGCCACTAGTCTGAAGACGGAGTCTGAGAACCCAAGCTAGGCCTAGGTTTCTGGGTGAGGATATGGCAGGCACAATCTACAGACCTCAATCGAGATCTCGTGCATCTGAAGTCAGGGCAAGGATCAGACGATCGCTCAGGTTGGACTTTCTGCCCTGATGGCCCTTTCTTGAAGGGGGTTGGATCACGAGGACATGGGGGTTTTCCCACGATGGGAGTTGTGAGAAGCTCCAAACTGCAAAGATTCTTCTGCAGGACAATTGAGACCTGTTGGTTGGCTCCAGGCCAACGATTCCGAGCAGGGTTCTAAGGATGGATGGCTGGGTAGCCCACCTCGCATTCCAATGGTCTCCAAGCAACAAGACAGGTTAGATCTGCTGGATGTGGGGGGCAACCGAGGAGGCTGAGTTGAAATGGACTCTCCTGTGGATGTGTCCTAATATGTTTTTGTGTCTATGGAGACCTTGGAATGAAGCGGTGGCCCTGGGGCCCTGAAGGGTTCTCCTAAACAGAGGCTTTGACACAGCTCCAACGTGCATGTTTCCCATGTGTAGATGAGATTTGTTCTGATGGGTGAGTCAAGAAACAGCCATATGCTGGTATTGAAATCCAGTCCTCTGAGGAGAGATACCTGGAAACCAAAGCAATGGATCCGATTAGTGCCTAGGGGCCTGTTCGTTCCTTTTTACCTCTGGGGACATCAGTCTACGGGTCTGAGTGCAGGTAGGTGCTCAGATGGGCTCATATTGCCCCTGTTTGTCCTGGGAAGCCACAACTATTGGGATGGCCTCAGGGACTTTGGAGGTTATCCTACTAGTAGGGTTGTGGCCAATGGAATGGGCACATACAATTCCCTTGGAGAGGGCAAGTACAGTCCTCAGGTTTGGCTCCAGGGCCCTGAGCCTGTAGGGTGTGTAGGCCAGAGCTGTTTGGACAGTTGTCTGAAAACCCAAACTCGGCTTATGTTTTGGTTCATAGGTATGGCAGGACTGATCTACAAACCATGAGGAGAACACTTCGGGATATGAAAAAAGGGCGAGTGTGAGGCTATTGCTCAAGTTTTTGTCTCTGGATATCGTGTCACTCATGGTCGTGAAATTGCCGGGTGACTTTATGGGAAATGGACGAGTCTTACTCTCTGGGGGTTCGGTCCCGTCCAAAGAGTTTGGGGTCATTCTGGGGATGGAAGAAGTCCGTTTTTTTGTTGTTGTCGATTTGTTTCATTTTGTTTTTCAACCTCATATGTCCCACCAAATGAGGGATTCCAGAGTAGAGCCCTGGGGTGGCGCGACTGGACAACCAGAAATCTGGTTAAAAATTGGGGACTAGGGACATGTCAAGCCCATTATGACATCTAAAGCTACAGCCACTGAGAGGACTTACTAGAGGACAGGACTCACGCTGAGGTCACAATGCGTGTTTATGCTCACGTCGCACTCAAGAATGGGCGTGGCCTCAGGGTGAATGCTGGTTTCTCCTACACTGAACGTTGGACAACATGCCAACCACAAGGTTTCTTGCCATGGGTCAGGAAGAGTTCTGATTTCTGCATCACAGTCACCCGTGGGCAGTGATTGGAGATAAGGTCTAGGTTCTGAAGCCTGAAAACTGAGGTAGGGAAGAGATGATGACCTAAGGCCATGGCGGGTCTGATGTGCTCAGCGTGCGGTCAGCTGTCTGGGTGTTGGTCAGCAGGTCCGGGCTCAGGTTGTGTCAGACAGTGCATTAGTGCCCAGTTTAGACTATATAATTCGGGTACATTCGAGTGCCGTGTACGTTTATCCTCATTTAAGCTGCCTGGGCTGCTCATTAGGCAATATATTTTTTCTAGAGGGCAGGCAGAGTGCTTCACTGTCGGTCCGGAATTGCCAAACTTGAGGGCTTCGGAACCAGGAGAGTGAGGACGGAAGTCTGAGAACACAAGCTAGACTTCGGATTCAGGGTGAGGGCACGGCAGGTACCACCTGCAGATCTGAACCAATATCTCATGCATCTGAAGTCAGGGCGAGGATCCGACGTTGGCTCAGGTTGGAGTGTCTGTGCATGACGGCCCCTTCATGAAGAGAGCGGAATCTCGAGGCCATGGAGGTTTTCCACGTTGGGAGATGTGGGATGCCCCCTTCAAGGATTCCTTCTGCGGGACAATTGAGACCTGTTGGACAGCTCCAGGACATCTCGTATGGAATGACTCCAGAGCACCGTTCCAGGATGGATTACTGGGAAGTCCGCCTCGCCTTCCAATTGTCTCCTAGCAACTAGACAGTTTAGATGTAATGGATCTGCGGGAGCAACCGGGGTGGCTGAGTTGAAATGCACTTTCCAGAGGATGGGTCCTAACGTGTGTTTGTGTCCATGAGGGCCTTGGAATGGGGAGGTGGCACCGGGACCCTGAAGAATTCTCCTAAGCTTTGGCATAGCTCCCATGCAAAAGTTTCCTTGTGGAGACGAGATTTGTTCTGGTGGGTGCCTCAGGAAATCCCCTCTGCTGGTATTGAAATGCAGGCTTTTGAGGAGACATGCCTGTAAACCAAAGCAATGGATCCGATAATGGCCTCGGGTCCTGTCTGGTTCAATCTTCTTGGTATGAGTGGAGGTAGATGAGTGGAGGTAAATGCTCATCCGGTATCAACCGCCCTTTTTTGTCCCGGGCGACCTACACTATTGGGATGGCCTCAGGGACTTTGGAGGGTTCTCCTAATTTGTACGATGTTTGACAATGGAATGGGCAGAATTCCCATGGATTGGGTGGGGGCAATCCTAATGTGTGGCTCCAGGGGCCCCAGCCTGGAGGGAGTGTGGCCCAGGACTTTGAGGACAGAAGACTGAAAACACAAACTCAGCTTAAGTTTGGGGACGTATTTATGGCACGCCCGATCTACAAACCATGAGAAGAACTCTTCAGGACATGAAGAATGAGCGAGTCTGAGGAGCTTGCTCAGGCTTTTGTCTCTGGATTTTGTTTCAGCGATGGTCGTGGAATGTTGTGGAGGTCTCATGGTCCATGGACGAATCTTCCTCTCTGTGGATTTGGCCCGATCCCAATTGTTTTTCGTCAATCTGTGGGATGGGAGGACTCCTTTCAGGTTTGTTACCTCAGGTGTCCCACCAAAAGAGGAATTCCAAAGCAGAGCCCTGGGGAAGAGTGAAGGGACAACCCGAACTATGGTTAAAAATTGGGGCCTAGGGGCATGGCAAGCCCAATATGCTGTCTCTTCATATAGGCCCTGAGAGGCCTTACCTGAGGACTGGGCTCAGGCTGAGGGTCACAATGTGTGTTTGTGACCAATGTGGCCCGCAAGCATGGGCTGATCCTCATGGGCCACGCTTGTTTCAACTACACTGAAATTTGGACAACATGCCAACCACAAGGTTTCTTGCCATGGGTAAAGAGTTCTGATTTCTGCATCATTTTCAACCCTGGGCAGTGGTTGGAGTTAAGGTCTAGCTTCTGGAGCCTGAAAACCGCAGTTGGGAAGAGATGACGACCTAAGGCCATGGCGGGTCCGATGTACTCAGTGTGCGGCCAGCTGTCTGGGTGGGACCAGGAGGTCCAGGCTCAGGCTGGGTCAGAAGGGGAAATAGTGCCCAGGTCAGCCTATATGTTTGGGGTACAGCCGAATGGCGTGCAGGTTGATTTTCTTTTGGGGTTTCGGGGTAGCAATGAGGGCAATGTTTGACTTCTGTAGGGCAGGCAGAGTGCGGCATTGTAGTTCTGGATTGCCCAACTGGAGGGCTTGTGGGCCAGTAGTCTGAGGACGCAGTCTGAGAACCCAAGCTAGGCCTAGGTTTCTGGGTGAGGATATGGCAGGCACAAACTACAGACCTCAATCGAGATCTCGTGCATCTGAAGTCAGGGCAAGGATCAGACGATCGCTCAGGTTGGACTTTCTGCCCTGATGGCCCATTCTTGAAGGGGGTTGGATCACGTGGACATGGGGGTTTTCCCACGATGGGAGTTGTGAGACGCTCCAAACTGCAAAGATTCTTCTGCAGGACAATTGAGACCTGTTGGTTGGCTCCAGGCCAACGATTCCGAGCAGGGTTCTAAGGATGGATGGCTGGGTAGCCCACCTCGCATTCCAATGGTCTCCAAGCAACAAGACAGGTTAGATCTGCTGGATGTGGGGGGCAACCGAGGAGGCTGAGTTGAAATGGACTCTCCTGTGGATGTGTCCTAATATGTTTTTGTGTCTATGGAGACGTTGGAATGAAGCGGTGGCCCTGGGGCCCTGAAGGGTTCTCCTAAACAGAGGCTTTGACACAGCTCTAACGTGCATGTTTCCCAAGTGTAGATGAGATTTGTTCTGATGGGTGAGTCAAGAAACAGCCATATGCTGGTATTGAAATCCAGGCCTCTGAGGAGAGATGCCTGGAAACCAAAGCAATGGATCCGATTAGTGCCTAGGGGCCTGTTCGTTCCTTTTTACCTCTGGGGACAACAGTCTACGGGTCTGAGTGCAGGTAGGTGATCAGATGCGCTCAGATTGCCCCTGTTTGTCCTGGGAAGCCACAACTATTGGGATGGCCTCAGGGACTTTAGAGGTTATCCTACTAGTAGGGTTGTGGCCATTGGAATGGGCACATACAATTCCCTTGGAGAGGGCAAGTACAGTCCTCAGGTTTGGCTCCAGGGCCCTGAGCCTGTAGGGTGTGTAGGCCAGAGCTGTTTGGACAGTTGTCTGAAAACACAAAGTCGGCTTATGTTTTGGGTCATAGGTATGGCAGGACTGATCTACAGACCATGAGGAGAACACTTCGGGATATGAAAAAAGGTCGAGTGTGAGGCTCTTGCTCAAGTTTTTGTCTCTGGATGTCTTGTCACTCATGGTCGTGAAATAGCCGGGTGAATTCATGGGAAATGGACGAGTCTTACTCTCTGGGGGTTCGGTCCCGTCCAAAGAGTTTGGGGTCATTCTGGGGATGGAAGAAGTCCGTTTTTTTGTTGTTGTTGTCGATTTGTTTCATTTTGTTTTTCAACCTCAGATGTCCCACCAAATGAGGGATTCCAGAGTAGAGCCCTGGGGTGGGGCGACTGGACAACCAGAAATCTGGTTAAAAATTGGGGACTAGGGACATGTCAAGCCCATTATGACATCTAATGTTCCAGCCACTGAGAGGACTTACTAGAGGACAGGACTCACGCTGAGGTCACAATGTGTTTTTATGCTCTCGTCGCACGCAAGAATGGGCGGGGCCTCAGGGTGAATGCTGGTTTCTCCTACACTGAACGTTGGACAACATGCCAACCACAAGGTTTCTTGCCATGGGTCAGGAAGAGTTCTGATTTCTGCATCACAGTCACCCGTGGGCAGTGATTGGAGATAAGGTCTAGGTTCTGAAGCCTGAAAAGTGAGGTAGGGAAGAGATGATGACCTAAGGCCATGGCGGGTCTGATGTGCTCAGCGTGCGGTCAGCTGTCTGGGTGTTGGTCAGCAGGTCCGGGCTCAGGTTGTGTCAGACAGTGCATTAGTGCCCAGGTTAGGCTATATAATTTGGGTACATTCGAGTGCCGTGTAGGTTTAACCTCATTTAAGCTGCCTGGGCTGCTCATTAGGCAATATATTTTTTCTAGAGGGCAAGCAGAGTGCTTCATTGTCGGTCCGGAATTGCCAAACTTGAGGGCTTCGGGGCCAGGAGAGTGAGGACGGAAGTCTGAGAACACAAGCTAGACTTCGGATTCAGGGTGAGGGCACGGCAGGTACCCCCTGCAATCTGAACCAATATCTCATGCATCTGAAGTCAGGGCGAGGATCCGACGTTGTCTCAGGTTGGAGTTTCTGTGCATAACGGCCCCTTCATGAAGGGAGCGGAATCTCGAGGCCATGGAGGTTTTCCACGTTGGGAGATGTGGGATGCCCCCTTCATGGATTCCTTCTGCGGGACAATTGAGACCTGTTGGACAGCTCCAGGACAATCCATATGGATTGACTCCAGAGCACCGTTCCAGGATGGATGCCTGGGAATTCCGCCTCGCCTTCCAATTGTCGCCTAGCAACAAGACAGTTTAGATCTAATGGATCTGCGGGAGCAACCGGGGTGGCTGAGTTGAAATGCACTTTCCAGAGGATGGGTCCTAACGTGTGTTTGTGTCCATGAGGGCCTTGGAATGGGGAGGTGGCACCGGGACCCTGAAGTATTCTCCTAAGCTTTGGCATAGCTCCCATGCACAAGTTTCCTTGTGGAGACGAGATTTGTTCTGAAGGGTGCCTCAGGAAATCCCCTCTGCTGGTATTGGAATCCAGGCTTGTGGAGACATGCCTGTAAACCAAAGCAATTTATCCGATAATGGCCTCGGGTCCTGTCTGGTTCAATCTTCTTGGTATGAGTGGAGGTAGATGAGTGGATGTAGATGCTCAGCCGGTATCAATCGCCCTTTTTTGTCCCGGGCGACCTACACTATTGGGATGGCCTCAGGGACTTTGGAGGGTTCTCCTAATTTGTACAATTTTTGACAATGGAATGGGCAGAATTCCCATGGATTGGGTGGGGGCAGTCCTAATGAGTGGCTCCAAGGCCCCAGCCTGGAGGGAGTGTGGCCCAGGACTTTGAGGACAGAAGACTGAAAACACAAAATCAGCTTAAGTTTGGGGACGTAGGTATGGCACGCCCGATCCACAAACCCTGAGAAGAACTCTTCAGGATATGAAGAATGAGCGAGTCTGAGGAGCTTGCTCAGGCTTTTGTCTCTGGGTTTTGTTTCAGCGATGGCCGTGGAATGTTGGGGAGGTCTCATGGGCCATGGACGAATCTTCCTCTCTGTGGATTTGGCCCGATCCCAATTGTTTTTCGTCCATCTGTGGGATGGGAGGACTCCTTTCAGGTTTGTTACCTCAGGTGTCCCACCAAAAGAAGAATTCCAAAGCAGAGCCCTGGGGAAGAGTGAAGGGACAACCCGAACTATGGTTAAAAATTGGGGCCTAGGGGCATGGCAAGCACAATATGCTGTCTCTTCATATAGGCCCTGAGAGGCCTTACCTGAGGACTGGGCTCAGGCTGAGGGTCACAATGTGTGTTTGTGACCAATGTGGCCCTCAAACATGGGCTGGGCCTCATGGGCCACGCTTGTTTCAACTACACTGAACGTTGGACAACATGCCAACCACAAGGTTTCTTGCCATAAGGAAAGAGTTCTGATTTCTGCATCATTCTCAACCCTGGGCAGTGGTTGGAGATAAGGTCTAGGTTCTGGAGCCTGAAAACCGCAGTTGGGAAGAGATGACGACCTAAGGCCATGGCGGGTCCGATGTGCTCAGTGTGCGGCCAGCTGTCTGGGTGGGACCAGGAGGTCCAGGCTCAGGCTGGGTCAGAAGGGGAAATAGTGCCCAGGTCAGCCTATATGTTTGGGGTACAGCCGAATGGCGTGCAGGTTGATCCTCATTTGCGGTTTCGGGGTAGCCCTGAGGGCAATGTTTTACTTCTGTAGGGCAGGGAGAGTGCGGCATTGTAGTTCTGGATTGCCAAACTGGAGGGCTTGTGGGCCACTAGTCTGAAGACGGAGTCTGAGAACCCAAGCTAGGCCTAGGTTTCTGGGTGTGGATATGGCAGGCACAATCTACAGACCTCAATCGAGATCTCGTGCATCTGAAGTCAGGGCAAGGATCAGACGATCGCTCAGGTTGGACTTTCTGCCCTGATGGCCCTTTCTTGAAGGGGGTTGGATCACGAGGACATGGGGGTTTTCCCACGATGGGAGTTGTGAGAAGCTCCAAACTGCAAAGATTCTTCTGCAGGACAATTGAGACCTGTTGGTTGGCTCCAGGCCAACGATTCCGAGCAGGGTTCTAAGGATGGATGGCTGGGTAGCCCACCTCGCATTCCAATGGTCTCCAAGCAACAAGACAGGTTAGATCTGCTGGATGTGGGGGGCAACCGAGGAGGCTGAGTTGAAATGGACTCTCCTGTGGATGTGTCCTAATATGTTTTTGTGTCTATGGAGACCTTGGAATGAAGCGGTGGCCCTGGGGCCCTGAAGGGTTCTCCTAAACAGAGGCTTTGACACAGCTCCAACGTGCATGTTTCCCATGTGTAGATGAGATTTGTTCTGATGGGTGAGTCAAGAAACAGCCATATGCTGGTATTGAAATCCAGGCCTCTGAGGAGAGATGCCTGGAAACCAAAGCAATGGATCCGATTAGTGCCTAGGGGCCTGTTCGTTCCTTTTTACCTCTGGGGACATCAGTCTACGGGTCTGAGTGCAGGTAGGTGCTCAGATGGGCTCATATTGCCCCTGTTTGTCCTGGGAAGCCACAACTATTGGGATGGCCTCAGGGACTTTGGAGGTTATCCTACTAGTAGGGTTGTGGCCAATGGAATGGGCACATACAATTCCCTTGGAGAGGGCAAGTACAGTCCTCAGGTTTGGCTCCAGGGCCCTGAGCCTGTAGGGTGTGTAGGCCAGAGCTGTTTGGACAGTTGTCTGAAAACACAAACTCGGCTTATGTTTTGGTTCATAGGTATGGCAGGACTGATCTACAGACCATGAGGAGAACACTTCGGGATAGGAAAAAAGGGCGAGTGTGAGGCTATTGCTCAAGTTTTTCTCTCTGGATATCGTGTCACTCATGGTCGTGAAATTGCCGGGTGACTTCATGGGAAATGGACGAGTCTTACTCTCTGGGGTTTCGGTCCCGCCAAAGAGTTTGGGGTCATTCTGGGGATGGAAGAAGTCCGTTTTTTTGTTGTTGTCGATTTGTTTCATTTTGTTTTTCAACCTCAGATGTCCCACCAAATGAGGGATTCCAGAGTAGAGCCCTGGGGTGGGGCGACTGGACAACCAGAAATCTGGTTAAAAATTGGGGACTAGGGACATGTCAAGCCCATTATGACATCTAAAGGTCCAGCCACTGAGAGGACTTACTAGAGGACAGGACTCACGCTGAGGTCACAATGCGTGTTTATGCTCTCGTCGCACTCAAGAATGGGCGTGGCCTCAGCGTGAATGCTGGTTTCTCCTACACTGAACGTTGGACAACATGCCAACCACAAGGTTTCTTGCCATGGGTCAGGAAGAGTTCTGATTTCTGCATCACAGTCACCCGTGGGCAGTGATTGGAGATAAGGTCTAGGTTCTGAAGCCTGAAAACTGAGGTAGGGAAGAGATGATGACCTAAGGCCATGGCGGGTCTGATGTGCTCAGCGTGCGGTCAGCTGTCTGGGTGTTGGTCAGCAGGTCCGGGCTCAGGTTGTGTCAGACAGTGCATTAGTGCCCAGGTTAGGCTATATAATTTGGGTACATTCGAGTGCCGTGTAGGTTTAATCTCATTTAAGCTGCCTGGGCTGCTCATTAGGCAATATATTTTTTCTAGAGGGCAAGCAGAGTGCTTCATTGTCGGTCCGGAATTGCCAAACTTGAGGGCTTCGGGGCCAGGAGAGTGAGGACGGAAGTCTGAGAACACAAGCTAGACTTCGGATTCAGGGTGAGGGCACGGCAGGTACCCCCTGCAATCTGAACCAATATCTCATGCATCTGAAGTCAGGGCGAGGATCCGACGTTGTCTCAGGTTGGAGTTTCTGTGCATAACGGCCCCTTCATGAAGGGAGCGGAATCTCGAGGCCATGGAGTTTTTGCACGTTGGGAGATGTGGGATGCCCCCTTCAAGGATTCCTTCTGCGGGACAATTGAGACCTGTTGGACAGCTCCAGGACAATCCATATGGAATGACTCCAGAGCACCGTTCCAGGAGGGATGCCTTGGAATTCCGCCTCGCCTTCCAATTGTCGCCTAGCAACAAGACAGTTTAGATCTAATGGATCTGCGGGAGCAACCGGGGTGGCTGAGTTGAAATGCACTTTCCAGAGGATGGGTTCTAACGTGTGTTTGTGTCCATGAGGGCCTTGGAATGGGGAGGTGGCACCGGGACCCTGAAGTATTCTCCTAAGCTTTGGCATAGCTCCCATGCACAAGTTTCCTTGTGGAGACGAGATTTGTTATGAAGGGTGCCTCAGGAAATCCCCTCTGCTGGTATTGGAATCCAGGCTTGTGAAGACATGCCTGTAAACCAAAGCAATTTATCCGATAATGGCCTCGGGTCCTGTCTGGTTCAATCTTCTTGGTATGAGTGGAGGTAGATGAGTGGAGGTAGATGCTCAGCCGGTATCAATCGCCCTTTTTTGTCCCGGGCGACCTACACTATTGGGATGGCCTCAGGGACTTTGGAGGGTTCTCCTAATTTGTACAATTTTTGACAATGGAATGGGCAGAATTCCCATGGATTGGGTGGGGGCAGTCCTAATGAGTGGCTCCAAGGCCCCAGCCTGGAGGGAGTGTGGCCCAGGACTTTGAGGACAGAAGACTGAAAACACAAAATCAGCTTAAGTTTGGGGACGTAGGTATGGCACGCCCGATCCACAAACCCTGAGAAGAACTCTTCAGGATATGAAGAATGAGCGAGTCTGAGGAGCTTGCTCAGGCTTTTGTCTCTGGGTTTTGTTTCAGCGATGGCCGTGGAATGTTGGGGAGGTCTCATGGGCCATGGACGAATCTTCCTCTCTGTGGATTTGGCCCGATCCCAATTGTTTTTCGTCCATCTGTGGGATGGGAGGACTCCTTTCAGGTTTGTTACCTCAGGTGTCCCACCAAAAGAGGAATTCCAAAGCAGAGCCCTGGGGAAGAGTGAAGGGACAACCCGAACTATGGTTAAAAATTGGGGCCTAGGGGCATGGCAAGCCCAATATGCTGTCTCTTCATATAGGCCCTGAGAGGCCTTACCTGAGGACTGGGCTCAGGCTGAGGGTCACAATGTGTGTTTGTGACCAATGTGGCCCTCAACCATGGGCTGGGCCTCATGGGCCACGCTTGTTTCAACTACACTGAACGTTGGACAACATGCCAACCACAAGGTTTCTTGCCATAAGGAAAGAGTTCTGATTTCTGCATCATTCTCAACCCTGGGCAGTGTTTGGAGATAAGGTCTAGGTTCTGGAGCCTGAAAACCGCAGTTGGGAAGAGATGACGACCTAAGGCCATGGCGGGTCCGATGTGCTCAGTGTGCGGCCAGCTGTCTGGGTGGGACCAGGAGGTCCAGGCTCAGGCTGGGTCAGAAGGGGAAATAGTGCCCAGGTCAGCCTATATGTTTGGGGTACAGCCGAATGGCGTGCAGGTTGATCCTCATTTGCGGTTTCGGGGTAGCCCTGAGGGCAATGTTTTACTTCTGTAGGGCAGGGAGAGTGCGGCATTGTAGTTCTGGATTGCCAAACTGGAGGGCTTGTGGGCCACTAGTCTGAAGACGGAGTCTGAGAACCCAAGCTAGGCCTAGGTTTCTGGGTGAGGATATGGCAGGCACAATCTACAGACCTCAATCGAGATCTCGTGCATCTGAAGTCAGGGCAAGGATCAGACGATCGCTCAGGTTGGACTTTCTGCCCTGATGGCCCTTTCTTGAAGGGGGTTGGATCACGAGGACATGGGGGTTTTCCCACGATGGGAGTTGTGAGAAGCTCCAAACTGTAAAGATTCTTCTGCAGGACAATTGAGACCTGTTGGTTGGCTCCAGGCCAACGATTCCGAGCAGGGTTCTAAGGATGGATGGCTGGGTAGCCCACCTCGCATTCCAATGGTCTCCAAGCAACAAGACAGGTTAGATCTGCTGGATGTGGGGGGCAACCGAGGAGGCTGAGTTGAAATGGACTCTCCTGTGGATGTGTCCTAATATGTTTTTGTGTCTATGGAGACCTTGGAATGAAGCGGTGGCCCTGGGGCCCTGAAGGGTTCTCCTAAACAGAGGCTTTGACACAGCTCCAACGTGCATGTTTCCCATGTGTAGATGAGATTTGTTCTGATGGGTGAGTCAAGAAACAGCCATATGCTGGTATTGAAATCCAGGCCTCTGAGGAGAGATGCCTGGAAACCAAAGCAATGGATCCGATTAGTGCCTAGGGGCCTGTTCGTTCCTTTTTACCTCTGGGGACATCAGTCTACGGGTCTGAGTGCAGGTAGGTGCTCAGATGGGCTCAGATTGCCACTGTTTGTCCTGGGAAGCCACAACTATTGGGATGGCCTCAGGGACTTTGGAGGTTATCCTACTAGTAGTGTTGTGGCCAATGGAATGGGCACATACAATTCCCTTGGAGAGGGCAAGTACAGTCCTCAGGTTTGGCTCCAGGGCCCTGAGCCTGTAGGGTGTGCAGGCCAGAGCTGTTTGAACAGTTGTCTGAAAACACAAACTCGGCTTATGTTTTGGGTCATAGGTATGGCAGGACTGATCTACAGACCATGAGGAGAACACTTCGGGATAGGAAAAAAGGTCGAGTGTGAGGCTCTTGCTCAAGTTTTTCTCTCTGGATATCGTGTCACTCATGGTCGTGAAATTGCCGGGTGACTTCATGGGAAATGGACGAGTCTTACTCTCTGGGGGTTCGGTCCCGCCAAAGAGTTTGGGGTCATTCTGGGGATGGAAGAAGTCCGTTTTTTTGTTGTTGTCGATTTGTTTCATTTTGTTTTTCAACCTCAGATGTCCCACCAAATGAGGGATTCCAGAGTAGAGCCCTGGGGTGGGGCGACTGGACAACCAGAAATCTGGTTAAAAATTGGGGACTAGGGACATGTCAAGCCCATTATGACATCTAAAGGTCCAGCCACTGAGAGGACTTACTAGAGGACAGGACTCACGCTGAGGTCACAATGCGTGTTTATGCTCTCGTCGCACTCAAGAATGGGCGTGGCCTCAGCGTGAATGCTGGTTTCTCCTACACTGAACGTTGGACAACATGCCAACCACAAGGTTTCTTGCCATGGGTCAGGAAGAGTTCTGATTTCTGCATCACAGTCACCCGTGGGCAGTGATTGGAGATAAGGTCTAGGTTCTGAAGCCTGAAAACTGAGGTAGGGAAGAGATGATGACCTAAGGCCATGGCGGGTCTGATGTGCTCAGCGTGCGGTCAGCTGTCTGGGTGTTGGTCAGCAGGTCCGGGCTCAGGTTGTGTCAGACAGTGCATTAGTGCCCAGGTTAGACTATATAATTCGGGTACATTCGAGTGCCGTGTAGGTTTATCCTCATTTAAGCTGCCTGGGCTGCTCATTAGGCAATATATTTTTTCTAGAGGGCAGGCAGAGTGCTTCATTGTCGGTCCGGAATTGCCAAACTTGAGGGCTTCGGGGCCAGGAGAGTGAGGACGGAAGTCTGAGAACACAAGCTAGACTTCGGATTCAGGGTGAGGGCACGGCAGGTACCCCCTGCAATCTGAACCAATATCTCATGCATCTGAAGTCAGGGCGAGGATCCGACGTTGTCTCAGGTTGGAGTTTCTGTGCATAACGGCCCCTTCATGAAGGGAGCGGAATCTCGAGGCCATGGAGGTTTTCCACGTTGGGAGATGTGGGATGCCCCCTTCATGGATTCCTTCTGCGGGACAATTGAGACCTGTTGGACAGCTCCAGGACAATCCATATGGATTGACTCCAGAGCACCGTTCCAGGATGGATGCCTGGGAATTCCGCCTCGCCTTCCAATTGTCGCCTAGCAACAAGACAGTTTAGATCTAATGGATCTGCGGGAGCAACCGGGGTGGCTGAGTTGAAATGCACTTTCCAGAGGATGGGTCCTAACGTGTGTTTGTGTCCATGAGGGCCTTGGAATGGGGAGGTGGCACCGGGACCCTGAAGTATTCTCCTAAGCTTTGGCATAGCTCCCATGCACAAGTTTCCTTGTGGAGACGAGATTTGTTCTGAAGGGTGCCTCAGGAAATCCCCTCTGCTGGTATTGGAATCCAGGCTTGTGGAGACATGCCTGTAAACCAAAGCAATTTATCCGATAATGGCCTCGGGTCCTGTCTGGTTCAATCTTCTTGGTATGAGTGGAGGTAGATGAGTGGATGTAGATGCTCAGCCGGTATCAATCGCCCTTTTTTGTCCCGGGCGACCTACACTATTGGGATGGCCTCAGGGACTTTGGAGGGTTCTCCTAATTTGTACAATTTTTGACAATGGAATGGGCAGAATTCCCATGGATTGGGTGGGGGCAGTCCTAATGAGTGGCTCCAAGGCCCCAGCCTGGAGGGAGTGTGGCCCAGGACTTTGAGGACAGAAGACTGAAAACACAAAATCAGCTTAAGTTTGGGGACGTAGGTATGGCACGCCCGATCCACAAACCCTGAGAAGAACTCTTCAGGATATGAAGAATGAGCGAGTCTGAGGAGCTTGCTCAGGCTTTTGTCTCTGGGTTTTGTTTCAGCGATGGCCGTGGAATGTTGGGGAGGTCTCATGGGCCATGGACGAATCTTCCTCTCTGTGGATTTGGCCCGATCCCAATTGTTTTTCGTCCATCTGTGGGATGGGAGGACTCCTTTCAGGTTTGTTACCTCAGGTGTCCCACCAAAAGAAGAATTCCAAAGCAGAGCCCTGGGGAAGAGTGAAGGGACAACCCGAACTATGGTTAAAAATTGGGGCCTAGGGGCATGGCAAGCCCAATATGCTGTCTCTTCATATAGGCCCTGAGAGGCCTTACCTGAGGACTGGGCTCAGGCTGAGGGTCACAATGTGTGTTTGTGACCAATGTGGCCCTCAAACATGGGCTGGGCCTCATGGGCCACGCTTGTTTCAACTACACTGAACGTTGGACAACATGCCAACCACAAGGTTTCTTGCCATAAGGAAAGAGTTCTGATTTCTGCATCATTCTCAACCCTGGGCAGTGGTTGGAGATAAGGTCTAGGTTCTGGAGCCTGAAAACCGCAGTTGGGAAGAGATGACGACCTAAGGCCATGGCGGGTCCGATGTGCTCAGTGTGCGGCCAGCTGTCTGGGTGGGACCAGGAGGTCCAGGCTCAGGCTGGGTCAGAAGGGGAAATAGTGCCCAGGTCAGCCTATATGTTTGGGGTACAGCCGAATGGCGTGCAGGTTGATCCTCATTTGCGGTTTCGGGGTAGCCCTGAGGGCAATGTTTTACTTCTGTAGGGCAGGGAGAGTGCGGCATTGTAGTTCTGGATTGCCAAACTGGAGGGCTTGTGGGCCACTAGTCTGAAGACGGAGTCTGAGAACCCAAGCTAGGCCTAGGTTTCTGGGTGTGGATATGGCAGGCACAATCTACAGACCTCAATCGAGATCTCGTGCATCTGAAGTCAGGGCAAGGATCAGACGATCGCTCAGGTTGGACTTTCTGCCCTGATGGCCCTTTCTTGAAGGGGGTTGGATCACGAGGACATGGGGGTTTTCCCACGATGGGAGTTGTGAGAAGCTCCAAACTGCAAAGATTCTTCTGCAGGACAATTGAGACCTGTTGGTTGGCTCCAGGCCAACGATTCCGAGCAGGGTTCTAAGGATGGATGGCTGGGTAGCCCACCTCGCATTCCAATGGTCTCCAAGCAACAAGACAGGTTAGATCTGCTGGATGTGGGGGGCAACCGAGGAGGCTGAGTTGAAATGGACTCTCCTGTGGATGTGTCCTAATATGTTTTTGTGTCTATGGAGACCTTGGAATGAAGCGGTGGCCCTGGGGCCCTGAAGGGTTCTCCTAAACAGAGGCTTTGACACAGCTCCAACGTGCATGTTTCCCATGTGTAGATGAGATTTGTTCTGATGGGTGAGTCAAGAAACAGCCATATGCTGGTATTGAAATCCAGGCCTCTGAGGAGAGATGCCTGGAAACCAAAGCAATGGATCCGATTAGTGCCTAGGGGCCTGTTCGTTCCTTTTTACCTCTGGGGACATCAGTCTACGGGTCTGAGTGCAGGTAGGTGCTCAGATGGGCTCATATTGCCCCTGTTTGTCCTGGGAAGCCACAACTATTGGGATGGCCTCAGGGACTTTGGAGGTTATCCTACTAGTAGGGTTGTGGCCAATGGAATGGGCACATACAATTCCCTTGGAGAGGGCAAGTACAGTCCTCAGGTTTGGCTCCAGGGCCCTGAGCCTGTAGGGTGTGTAGGCCAGAGCTGTTTGGACAGTTGTCTGAAAACACAAACTCGGCTTATGTTTTGGTTCATAGGTATGGCAGGACTGATCTACAGACCATGAGGAGAACACTTCGGGATAGGAAAAAAGGGCGAGTGTGAGGCTATTGCTCAAGTTTTTCTCTCTGGATATCGTGTCACTCATGGTCGTGAAATTGCCGGGTGACTTCATGGGAAATGGACGAGTCTTACTCTCTGGGGTTTCGGTCCCGCCAAAGAGTTTGGGGTCATTCTGGGGATGGAAGAAGTCCGTTTTTTTGTTGTTGTCGATTTGTTTCATTTTGTTTTTCAACCTCAGATGTCCCACCAAATGAGGGATTCCAGAGTAGAGCCCTGGGGTGGGGCGACTGGACAACCAGAAATCTGGTTAAAAATTGGGGACTAGGGACATGTCAAGCCCATTATGACATCTAAAGGTCCAGCCACTGAGAGGACTTACTAGAGGACAGGACTCACGCTGAGGTCACAATGCGTGTTTATGCTCTCGTCGCACTCAAGAATGGGCGTGGCCTCAGCGTGAATGCTGGTTTCTCCTACACTGAACGTTGGACAACATGCCAACCACAAGGTTTCTTGCCATGGGTCAGGAAGAGTTCTGATTTCTGCATCACAGTCACCCGTGGGCAGTGATTGGAGATAAGGTCTAGGTTCTGAAGCCTGAAAACTGAGGTAGGGAAGAGATGATGACCTAAGGCCATGGCGGGTCTGATGTGCTCAGCGTGCGGTCAGCTGTCTGGGTGTTGGTCAGCAGGTCCGGGCTCAGGTTGTGTCAGACAGTGCATTAGTGCCCAGGTTAGGCTATATAATTTGGGTACATTCGAGTGCCGTGTAGGTTTAATCTCATTTAAGCTGCCTGGGCTGCTCATTAGGCAATATATTTTTTCTAGAGGGCAAGCAGAGTGCTTCATTGTCGGTCCGGAATTGCCAAACTTGAGGGCTTCGGGGCCAGGAGAGTGAGGACGGAAGTCTGAGAACACAAGCTAGACTTCGGATTCAGGGTGAGGGCACGGCAGGTACCCCCTGCAATCTGAACCAATATCTCATGCATCTGAAGTCAGGGCGAGGATCCGACGTTGTCTCAGGTTGGAGTTTCTGTGCATAACGGCCCCTTCATGAAGGGAGCGGAATCTCGAGGCCATGGAGTTTTTGCACGTTGGGAGATGTGGGATGCCCCCTTCAAGGATTCCTTCTGCGGGACAATTGAGACCTGTTGGACAGCTCCAGGACAATCCATATGGAATGACTCCAGAGCACCGTTCCAGGAGGGATGCCTTGGAATTCCGCCTCGCCTTCCAATTGTCGCCTAGCAACAAGACAGTTTAGATCTAATGGATCTGCGGGAGCAACCGGGGTGGCTGAGTTGAAATGCACTTTCCAGAGGATGGGTTCTAACGTGTGTTTGTGTCCATGAGGGCCTTGGAATGGGGAGGTGGCACCGGGACCCTGAAGTATTCTCCTAAGCTTTGGCATAGCTCCCATGCACAAGTTTCCTTGTGGAGACGAGATTTGTTATGAAGGGTGCCTCAGGAAATCCCCTCTGCTGGTATTGGAATCCAGGCTTGTGAAGACATGCCTGTAAACCAAAGCAATTTATCCGATAATGGCCTCGGGTCCTGTCTGGTTCAATCTTCTTGGTATGAGTGGAGGTAGATGAGTGGAGGTAGATGCTCAGCCGGTATCAATCGCCCTTTTTTGTCCCGGGCGACCTACACTATTGGGATGGCCTCAGGGACTTTGGAGGGTTCTCCTAATTTGTACAATTTTTGACAATGGAATGGGCAGAATTCCCATGGATTGGGTGGGGGCAGTCCTAATGAGTGGCTCCAAGGCCCCAGCCTGGAGGGAGTGTGGCCCAGGACTTTGAGGACAGAAGACTGAAAACACAAAATCAGCTTAAGTTTGGGGACGTAGGTATGGCACGCCCGATCCACAAACCCTGAGAAGAACTCTTCAGGATATGAAGAATGAGCGAGTCTGAGGAGCTTGCTCAGGCTTTTGTCTCTGGGTTTTGTTTCAGCGATGGCCGTGGAATGTTGGGGAGGTCTCATGGGCCATGGACGAATCTTCCTCTCTGTGGATTTGGCCCGATCCCAATTGTTTTTCGTCCATCTGTGGGATGGGAGGACTCCTTTCAGGTTTGTTACCTCAGGTGTCCCACCAAAAGAGGAATTCCAAAGCAGAGCCCTGGGGAAGAGTGAAGGGACAACCCGAACTATGGTTAAAAATTGGGGCCTAGGGGCATGGCAAGCCCAATATGCTGTCTCTTCATATAGGCCCTGAGAGGCCTTACCTGAGGACTGGGCTCAGGCTGAGGGTCACAATGTGTGTTTGTGACCAATGTGGCCCTCAACCATGGGCTGGGCCTCATGGGCCACGCTTGTTTCAACTACACTGAACGTTGGACAACATGCCAACCACAAGGTTTCTTGCCATAAGGAAAGAGTTCTGATTTCTGCATCATTCTCAACCCTGGGCAGTGTTTGGAGATAAGGTCTAGGTTCTGGAGCCTGAAAACCGCAGTTGGGAAGAGATGACGACCTAAGGCCATGGCGGGTCCGATGTGCTCAGTGTGCGGCCAGCTGTCTGGGTGGGACCAGGAGGTCCAGGCTCAGGCTGGGTCAGAAGGGGAAATAGTGCCCAGGTCAGCCTATATGTTTGGGGTACAGCCGAATGGCGTGCAGGTTGATCCTCATTTGCGGTTTCGGGGTAGCCCTGAGGGCAATGTTTTACTTCTGTAGGGCAGGGAGAGTGCGGCATTGTAGTTCTGGATTGCCAAACTGGAGGGCTTGTGGGCCACTAGTCTGAAGACGGAGTCTGAGAACCCAAGCTAGGCCTAGGTTTCTGGGTGAGGATATGGCAGCACAATCTACAGACCTCAATCGAGATCTCGTGCATCTGAAGTCAGGGCAAGGATCAGACGATCGCTCAGGTTGGACTTTCTGCCCTGATGGCCCTTTCTTGAAGGGGGTTGGATCACGAGGACATGGGGGTTTTCCCACGATGGGAGTTGTGAGAAGCTCCAAACTGTAAAGATTCTTCTGCAGGACAATTGAGACCTGTTGGTTGGCTCCAGGCCAACGATTCCGAGCAGGGTTCTAAGGATGGATGGCTGGGTAGCCCACCTCGCATTCCAATGGTCTCCAAGCAACAAGACAGGTTAGATCTGCTGGATGTGGGGGGCAAACCGAGGAGGCTGAGTTGAAATGGACTCTCCTGTGGATGTGTCCTAATATGTTTTTGTGTCTATGGAGACCTTGGAATGAAGCGGTGGCCCTGGGGCCCTGAAGGGTTCTCCTAAACAGAGGCTTTGACACAGCTCCAACGTGCATGTTTCCCATGTGTAGATGAGATTTGTTCTGATGGGTGAGTCAAGAAACAGCCATATGCTGGTATTGAAATCCAGGCCTCTGAGGAGAGATGCCTGGAAACCAAAGCAATGGATCCGATTAGTGCCTAGGGGCCTGTTCGTTCCTTTTTACCTCTGGGGACATCAGTCTACGGGTCTGAGTGCAGGTAGGTGCTCAGATGGGCTCAGATTGCCACTGTTTGTCCTGGGAAGCCACAACTATTGGGATGGCCTCAGGGACTTTGGAGGTTATCCTACTAGTAGTGTTGTGGCCAATGGAATGGGCACATACAATTCCCTTGGAGAGGGCAAGTACAGTCCTCAGGTTTGGCTCCAGGGCCCTGAGCCTGTAGGGTGTGCAGGCCAGAGCTGTTTGAACAGTTGTCTGAAAACACAAACTCGGCTTATGTTTTGGGTCATAGGTATGGCAGGACTGATCTACAGACCATGAGGAGAACACTTCGGGATAGGAAAAAAGGTCGAGTGTGAGGCTCTTGCTCAAGTTTTTCTCTCTGGATATCGTGTCACTCATGGTCGTGAAATTGCCGGGTGACTTCATGGGAAATGGACGAGTCTTACTCTCTGGGGGTTCGGTCCCGCCAAAGAGTTTGGGGTCATTCTGGGGATGGAAGAAGTCCGTTTTTTTGTTGTTGTCGATTTGTTTCATTTTGTTTTTCAACCTCAGATGTCCCACCAAATGAGGGATTCCAGAGTAGAGCCCTGGGGTGGGGCGACTGGACAACCAGAAATCTGGTTAAAAATTGGGGACTAGGGACATGTCAAGCCCATTATGACATCTAAAGGTCCAGCCACTGAGAGGACTTACTAGAGGACAGGACTCACGCTGAGGTCACAATGCGTGTTTATGCTCTCGTCGCACTCAAGAATGGGCGTGGCCTCAGCGTGAATGCTGGTTTCTCCTACACTGAACGTTGGACAACATGCCAACCACAAGGTTTCTTGCCATGGGTCAGGAAGAGTTCTGATTTCTGCATCACAGTCACCCGTGGGCAGTGATTGGAGATAAGGTCTAGGTTCTGAAGCCTGAAAACTGAGGTAGGGAAGAGATGATGACCTAAGGCCATGGCGGGTCTGATGTGCTCAGCGTGCGGTCAGCTGTCTGGGTGTTGGTCAGCAGGTCCGGGCTCAGGTTGTGTCAGACAGTGCATTAGTGCCCAGGTTAGACTATATAATTCGGGTACATTCGAGTGCCGTGTAGGTTTATCCTCATTTAAGCTGCCTGGGCTGCTCATTAGGCAATATATTTTTTCTAGAGGGCAGGCAGAGTGCTTCATTGTCGGTCCGGAATTGCCAAACTTGAGGGCTTCGGGGCCAGGAGAGTGAGGACGGAAGTCTGAGAACACAAGCTAGACTTCGGATTCAGGGTGAGGGCACGGCAGGTACCCCCTGCAATCTGAACCAATATCTCATGCATCTGAAGTCAGGGCGAGGATCCGACGTTGTCTCAGGTTGGAGTTTCTGTGCATAACGGCCCCTTCATGAAGGGAGCGGAATCTCGAGGCCATGGAGGTTTTCCACGTTGGGAGATGTGGGATGCCCCCTTCATGGATTCCTTCTGCGGGACAATTGAGACCTGTTGGACAGCTCCAGGACAATCCATATGGATTGACTCCAGAGCACCGTTCCAGGATGGATGCCTGGGAATTCCGCCTCGCCTTCCAATTGTCGCCTAGCAACAAGACAGTTTAGATCTAATGGATCTGCGGGAGCAACCGGGGTGGCTGAGTTGAAATGCACTTTCCAGAGGATGGGTCCTAACGTGTGTTTGTGTCCATGAGGGCCTTGGAATGGGGAGGTGGCACCGGGACCCTGAAGTATTCTCCTAAGCTTTGGCATAGCTCCCATGCACAAGTTTCCTTGTGGAGACGAGATTTGTTCTGAAGGGTGCCTCAGGAAATCCCCTCTGCTGGTATTGGAATCCAGGCTTGTGGAGACATGCCTGTAAACCAAAGCAATTTATCCGATAATGGCCTCGGGTCCTGTCTGGTTCAATCTTCTTGGTATGAGTGGAGGTAGATGAGTGGATGTAGATGCTCAGCCGGTATCAATCGCCCTTTTTTGTCCCGGGCGACCTACACTATTGGGATGGCCTCAGGGACTTTGGAGGGTTCTCCTAATTTGTACAATTTTTGACAATGGAATGGGCAGAATTCCCATGGATTGGGTGGGGGCAGTCCTAATGAGTGGCTCCAAGGCCCCAGCCTGGAGGGAGTGTGGCCCAGGACTTTGAGGACAGAAGACTGAAAACACAAAATCAGCTTAAGTTTGGGGACGTAGGTATGGCACGCCCGATCCACAAACCCTGAGAAGAACTCTTCAGGATATGAAGAATGAGCGAGTCTGAGGAGCTTGCTCAGGCTTTTGTCTCTGGGTTTTGTTTCAGCGATGGCCGTGGAATGTTGGGGAGGTCTCATGGGCCATGGACGAATCTTCCTCTCTGTGGATTTGGCCCGATCCCAATTGTTTTTCGTCCATCTGTGGGATGGGAGGACTCCTTTCAGGTTTGTTACCTCAGGTGTCCCACCAAAAGAAGAATTCCAAAGCAGAGCCCTGGGGAAGAGTGAAGGGACAACCCGAACTATGGTTAAAAATTGGGGCCTAGGGGCATGGCAAGCCCAATATGCTGTCTCTTCATATAGGCCCTGAGAGGCCTTACCTGAGGACTGGGCTCAGGCTGAGGGTCACAATGTGTGTTTGTGACCAATGTGGCCCTCAAACATGGGCTGGGCCTCATGGGCCACGCTTGTTTCAACTACACTGAACGTTGGACAACATGCCAACCACAAGGTTTCTTGCCATAAGGAAAGAGTTCTGATTTCTGCATCATTCTCAACCCTGGGCAGTGGTTGGAGATAAGGTCTAGGTTCTGGAGCCTGAAAACCGCAGTTGGGAAGAGATGACGACCTAAGGCCATGGCGGGTCCGATGTGCTCAGTGTGCGGCCAGCTGTCTGGGTGGGACCAGGAGGTCCAGGCTCAGGCTGGGTCAGAAGGGGAAATAGTGCCCAGGTCAGCCTATATGTTTGGGGTACAGCCGAATGGCGTGCAGGTTGATCCTCATTTGCGGTTTCGGGGTAGCCCTGAGGGCAATGTTTTACTTCTGTAGGGCAGGGAGAGTGCGGCATTGTAGTTCTGGATTGCCAAACTGGAGGGCTTGTGGGCCACTAGTCTGAAGACGGAGTCTGAGAACCCAAGCTAGGCCTAGGTTTCTGGGTGTGGATATGGCAGGCACAATCTACAGACCTCAATCGAGATCTCGTGCATCTGAAGTCAGGGCAAGGATCAGACGATCGCTCAGGTTGGACTTTCTGCCCTGATGGCCCTTTCTTGAAGGGGGTTGGATCACGAGGACATGGGGGTTTTCCCACGATGGGAGTTGTGAGAAGCTCCAAACTGCAAAGATTCTTCTGCAGGACAATTGAGACCTGTTGGTTGGCTCCAGGCCAACGATTCCGAGCAGGGTTCTAAGGATGGATGGCTGGGTAGCCCACCTCGCATTCCAATGGTCTCCAAGCAACAAGACAGGTTAGATCTGCTGGATGTGGGGGGCAACCGAGGAGGCTGAGTTGAAATGGACTCTCCTGTGGATGTGTCCTAATATGTTTTTGTGTCTATGGAGACCTTGGAATGAAGCGGTGGCCCTGGGGCCCTGAAGGGTTCTCCTAAACAGAGGCTTTGACACAGCTCCAACGTGCATGTTTCCCATGTGTAGATGAGATTTGTTCTGATGGGTGAGTCAAGAAACAGCCATATGCTGGTATTGAAATCCAGGCCTCTGAGGAGAGATGCCTGGAAACCAAAGCAATGGATCCGATTAGTGCCTAGGGGCCTGTTCGTTCCTTTTTACCTCTGGGGACATCAGTCTACGGGTCTGAGTGCAGGTAGGTGCTCAGATGGGCTCATATTGCCCCTGTTTGTCCTGGGAAGCCACAACTATTGGGATGGCCTCAGGGACTTTGGAGGTTATCCTACTAGTAGGGTTGTGGCCAATGGAATGGGCACATACAATTCCCTTGGAGAGGGCAAGTACAGTCCTCAGGTTTGGCTCCAGGGCCCTGAGCCTGTAGGGTGTGTAGGCCAGAGCTGTTTGGACAGTTGTCTGAAAACACAAACTCGGCTTATGTTTTGGTTCATAGGTATGGCAGGACTGATCTACAGACCATGAGGAGAACACTTCGGGATAGGAAAAAAGGGCGAGTGTGAGGCTATTGCTCAAGTTTTTCTCTCTGGATATCGTGTCACTCATGGTCGTGAAATTGCCGGGTGACTTCATGGGAAATGGACGAGTCTTACTCTCTGGGGTTTCGGTCCCGCCAAAGAGTTTGGGGTCATTCTGGGGATGGAAGAAGTCCGTTTTTTTGTTGTTGTCGATTTGTTTCATTTTGTTTTTCAACCTCAGATGTCCCACCAAATGAGGGATTCCAGAGTAGAGCCCTGGGGTGGGGCGACTGGACAACCAGAAATCTGGTTAAAAATTGGGGACTAGGGACATGTCAAGCCCATTATGACATCTAAAGGTCCAGCCACTGAGAGGACTTACTAGAGGACAGGACTCACGCTGAGGTCACAATGCGTGTTTATGCTCTCGTCGCACTCAAGAATGGGCGTGGCCTCAGCGTGAATGCTGGTTTCTCCTACACTGAACGTTGGACAACATGCCAACCACAAGGTTTCTTGCCATGGGTCAGGAAGAGTTCTGATTTCTGCATCACAGTCACCCGTGGGCAGTGATTGGAGATAAGGTCTAGGTTCTGAAGCCTGAAAACTGAGGTAGGGAAGAGATGATGACCTAAGGCCATGGCGGGTCTGATGTGCTCAGCGTGCGGTCAGCTGTCTGGGTGTTGGTCAGCAGGTCCGGGCTCAGGTTGTGTCAGACAGTGCATTAGTGCCCAGGTTAGGCTATATAATTTGGGTACATTCGAGTGCCGTGTAGGTTTAATCTCATTTAAGCTGCCTGGGCTGCTCATTAGGCAATATATTTTTTCTAGAGGGCAAGCAGAGTGCTTCATTGTCGGTCCGGAATTGCCAAACTTGAGGGCTTCGGGGCCAGGAGAGTGAGGACGGAAGTCTGAGAACACAAGCTAGACTTCGGATTCAGGGTGAGGGCACGGCAGGTACCCCCTGCAATCTGAACCAATATCTCATGCATCTGAAGTCAGGGCGAGGATCCGACGTTGTCTCAGGTTGGAGTTTCTGTGCATAACGGCCCCTTCATGAAGGGAGCGGAATCTCGAGGCCATGGAGTTTTTGCACGTTGGGAGATGTGGGATGCCCCCTTCAAGGATTCCTTCTGCGGGACAATTGAGACCTGTTGGACAGCTCCAGGACAATCCATATGGAATGACTCCAGAGCACCGTTCCAGGAGGGATGCCTTGGAATTCCGCCTCGCCTTCCAATTGTCGCCTAGCAACAAGACAGTTTAGATCTAATGGATCTGCGGGAGCAACCGGGGTGGCTGAGTTGAAATGCACTTTCCAGAGGATGGGTTCTAACGTGTGTTTGTGTCCATGAGGGCCTTGGAATGGGGAGGTGGCACCGGGACCCTGAAGTATTCTCCTAAGCTTTGGCATAGCTCCCATGCACAAGTTTCCTTGTGGAGACGAGATTTGTTATGAAGGGTGCCTCAGGAAATCCCCTCTGCTGGTATTGGAATCCAGGCTTGTGAAGACATGCCTGTAAACCAAAGCAATTTATCCGATAATGGCCTCGGGTCCTGTCTGGTTCAATCTTCTTGGTATGAGTGGAGGTAGATGAGTGGAGGTAGATGCTCAGCCGGTATCAATCGCCCTTTTTTGTCCCGGGCGACCTACACTATTGGGATGGCCTCAGGGACTTTGGAGGGTTCTCCTAATTTGTACAATTTTTGACAATGGAATGGGCAGAATTCCCATGGATTGGGTGGGGGCAGTCCTAATGAGTGGCTCCAAGGCCCCAGCCTGGAGGGAGTGTGGCCCAGGACTTTGAGGACAGAAGACTGAAAACACAAAATCAGCTTAAGTTTGGGGACGTAGGTATGGCACGCCCGATCCACAAACCCTGAGAAGAACTCTTCAGGATATGAAGAATGAGCGAGTCTGAGGAGCTTGCTCAGGCTTTTGTCTCTGGGTTTTGTTTCAGCGATGGCCGTGGAATGTTGGGGAGGTCTCATGGGCCATGGACGAATCTTCCTCTCTGTGGATTTGGCCCGATCCCAATTGTTTTTCGTCCATCTGTGGGATGGGAGGACTCCTTTCAGGTTTGTTACCTCAGGTGTCCCACCAAAAGAGGAATTCCAAAGCAGAGCCCTGGGGAAGAGTGAAGGGACAACCCGAACTATGGTTAAAAATTGGGGCCTAGGGGCATGGCAAGCCCAATATGCTGTCTCTTCATATAGGCCCTGAGAGGCCTTACCTGAGGACTGGGCTCAGGCTGAGGGTCACAATGTGTGTTTGTGACCAATGTGGCCCTCAACCATGGGCTGGGCCTCATGGGCCACGCTTGTTTCAACTACACTGAACGTTGGACAACATGCCAACCACAAGGTTTCTTGCCATAAGGAAAGAGTTCTGATTTCTGCATCATTCTCAACCCTGGGCAGTGTTTGGAGATAAGGTCTAGGTTCTGGAGCCTGAAAACCGCAGTTGGGAAGAGATGACGACCTAAGGCCATGGCGGGTCCGATGTGCTCAGTGTGCGGCCAGCTGTCTGGGTGGGACCAGGAGGTCCAGGCTCAGGCTGGGTCAGAAGGGGAAATAGTGCCCAGGTCAGCCTATATGTTTGGGGTACAGCCGAATGGCGTGCAGGTTGATCCTCATTTGCGGTTTCGGGGTAGCCCTGAGGGCAATGTTTTACTTCTGTAGGGCAGGGAGAGTGCGGCATTGTAGTTCTGGATTGCCAAACTGGAGGGCTTGTGGGCCACTAGTCTGAAGACGGAGTCTGAGAACCCAAGCTAGGCCTAGGTTTCTGGGTGAGGATATGGCAGGCACAATCTACAGACCTCAATCGAGATCTCGTGCATCTGAAGTCAGGGCAAGGATCAGACGATCGCTCAGGTTGGACTTTCTGCCCTGATGGCCCTTTCTTGAAGGGGGTTGGATCACGAGGACATGGGGGTTTTCCCACGATGGGAGTTGTGAGAAGCTCCAAACTGTAAAGATTCTTCTGCAGGACAATTGAGACCTGTTGGTTGGCTCCAGGCCAACGATTCCGAGCAGGGTTCTAAGGATGGATGGCTGGGTAGCCCACCTCGCATTCCAATGGTCTCCAAGCAACAAGACAGGTTAGATCTGCTGGATGTGGGGGGCAACCGAGGAGGCTGAGTTGAAATGGACTCTCCTGTGGATGTGTCCTAATATGTTTTTGTGTCTATGGAGACCTTGGAATGAAGCGGTGGCCCTGGGGCCCTGAAGGGTTCTCCTAAACAGAGGCTTTGACACAGCTCCAACGTGCATGTTTCCCATGTGTAGATGAGATTTGTTCTGATGGGTGAGTCAAGAAACAGCCATATGCTGGTATTGAAATCCAGGCCTCTGAGGAGAGATGCCTGGAAACCAAAGCAATGGATCCGATTAGTGCCTAGGGGCCTGTTCGTTCCTTTTTACCTCTGGGGACATCAGTCTACGGGTCTGAGTGCAGGTAGGTGCTCAGATGGGCTCATATTGCCCCTGTTTGTCCTGGGAAGCCACAACTATTGGGATGGCCTCAGGGACTTTGGAGGTTATCCTACTAGTAGTGTTGTGGCCAATGGAATGGGCACATACAATTCCCTTGGAGAGGGCAAGTACAGTCCTCAGGTTTGGCTCCAGGGCCCTGAGCCTGTAGGGTGTGCAGGCCAGAGCTGTTTGAACAGTTGTCTGAAAACACAAACTCGGCTTATGTTTTGGGTCATAGGTATGGCAGGACTGATCTACAGACCATGAGGAGAACACTTCGGGATAGGAAAAAAGGTCGAGTGTGAGGCTCTTGCTCAAGTTTTTCTCTCTGGATATCGTGTCACTCATGGTCGTGAAATTGCCGGGTGACTTCATGGGAAATGGACGAGTCTTACTCTCTGGGGGTTCGGTCCCGCCAAAGAGTTTGGGGTCATTCTGGGGATGGAAGAAGTCCGTTTTTTTGTTGTTGTCGATTTGTTTCATTTTGTTTTTCAACCTCAGATGTCCCACCAAATGAGGGATTCCAGAGTAGAGCCCTGGGGTGGGGCGACTGGACAACCAGAAATCTGGTTAAAAATTGGGGACTAGGGACATGTCAAGCCCATTATGACATCTAAAGGTCCAGCCACTGAGAGGACTTACTAGAGGACAGGACTCACGCTGAGGTCACAATGCGTGTTTATGCTCTCGTCGCACTCAAGAATGGGCGTGGCCTCAGCGTGAATGCTGGTTTCTCCTACACTGAACGTTGGACAACATGCCAACCACAAGGTTTCTTGCCATGGGTCAGGAAGAGTTCTGATTTCTGCATCACAGTCACCCGTGGGCAGTGATTGGAGATAAGGTCTAGGTTCTGAAGCCTGAAAACTGAGGTAGGGAAGAGATGATGACCTAAGGCCATGGCGGGTCTGATGTGCTCAGCGTGCGGTCAGCTGTCTGGGTGTTGGTCAGCAGGTCCGGGCTCAGGTTGTGTCAGACAGTGCATTAGTGCCCAGGTTAGACTATATAATTCGGGTACATTCGAGTGCCGTGTAGGTTTATCCTCATTTAAGCTGCCTGGGCTGCTCATTAGGCAATATATTTTTTCTAGAGGGCAGGCAGAGTGCTTCATTGTCGGTCCGGAATTGCCAAACTTGAGGGCTTCGGGGCCAGGAGAGTGAGGACGGAAGTCTGAGAACACAAGCTAGACTTCGGATTCAGGGTGAGGGCACGGCAGGTACCCCCTGCAATCTGAACCAATATCTCATGCATCTGAAGTCAGGGCGAGGATCCGACGTTGTCTCAGGTTGGAGTTTCTGTGCATAACGGCCCCTTCATGAAGGGAGCGGAATCTCGAGGCCATGGAGGTTTTCCACGTTGGGAGATGTGGGATGCCCCCTTCATGGATTCCTTCTGCGGGACAATTGAGACCTGTTGGACAGCTCCAGGACAATCCATATGGATTGACTCCAGAGCACCGTTCCAGGATGGATGCCTGGGAATTCCGCCTCGCCTTCCAATTGTCGCCTAGCAACAAGACAGTTTAGATCTAATGGATCTGCGGGAGCAACCGGGGTGGCTGAGTTGAAATGCACTTTCCAGAGGATGGGTCCTAACGTGTGTTTGTGTCCATGAGGGCCTTGGAATGGGGAGGTGGCACCGGGACCCTGAAGTATTCTCCTAAGCTTTGGCATAGCTCCCATGCACAAGTTTCCTTGTGGAGACGAGATTTGTTCTGAAGGGTGCCTCAGGAAATCCCCTCTGCTGGTATTGGAATCCAGGCTTGTGGAGACATGCCTGTAAACCAAAGCAATTTATCCGATAATGGCCTCGGGTCCTGTCTGGTTCAATCTTCTTGGTATGAGTGGAGGTAGATGAGTGGATGTAGATGCTCAGCCGGTATCAATCGCCCTTTTTTGTCCCGGGCGACCTACACTATTGGGATGGCCTCAGGGACTTTGGAGGGTTCTCCTAATTTGTACAATTTTTGACAATGGAATGGGCAGAATTCCCATGGATTGGGTGGGGGCAGTCCTAATGAGTGGCTCCAAGGCCCCAGCCTGGAGGGAGTGTGGCCCAGGACTTTGAGGACAGAAGACTGAAAACACAAAATCAGCTTAAGTTTGGGGACGTAGGTATGGCACGCCCGATCCACAAACCCTGAGAAGAACTCTTCAGGATATGAAGAATGAGCGAGTCTGAGGAGCTTGCTCAGGCTTTTGTCTCTGGGTTTTGTTTCAGCGATGGCCGTGGAATGTTGGGGAGGTCTCATGGGCCATGGACGAATCTTCCTCTCTGTGGATTTGGCCCGATCCCAATTGTTTTTCGTCCATCTGTGGGATGGGAGGACTCCTTTCAGGTTTGTTACCTCAGGTGTCCCACCAAAAGAAGAATTCCAAAGCAGAGCCCTGGGGAAGAGTGAAGGGACAACCCGAACTATGGTTAAAAATTGGGGCCTAGGGGCATGGCAAGCCCAATATGCTGTCTCTTCATATAGGCCCTGAGAGGCCTTACCTGAGGACTGGGCTCAGGCTGAGGGTCACAATGTGTGTTTGTGACCAATGTGGCCCTCAAACATGGGCTGGGCCTCATGGGCCACGCTTGTTTCAACTACACTGAACGTTGGACAACATGCCAACCACAAGGTTTCTTGCCATAAGGAAAGAGTTCTGATTTCTGCATCATTCTCAACCCTGGGCAGTGGTTGGAGATAAGGTCTAGGTTCTGGAGCCTGAAAACCGCAGTTGGGAAGAGATGACGACCTAAGGCCATGGCGGGTCCGATGTGCTCAGTGTGCGGCCAGCTGTCTGGGTGGGACCAGGAGGTCCAGGCTCAGGCTGGGTCAGAAGGGGAAATAGTGCCCAGGTCAGCCTATATGTTTGGGGTACAGCCGAATGGCGTGCAGGTTGATCCTCATTTGCGGTTTCGGGGTAGCCCTGAGGGCAATGTTTTACTTCTGTAGGGCAGGGAGAGTGCGGCATTGTAGTTCTGGATTGCCAAACTGGAGGGCTTGTGGGCCACTAGTCTGAAGACGGAGTCTGAGAACCCAAGCTAGGCCTAGGTTTCTGGGTGTGGATATGGCAGGCACAATCTACAGACCTCAATCGAGATCTCGTGCATCTGAAGTCAGGGCAAGGATCAGACGATCGCTCAGGTTGGACTTTCTGCCCTGATGGCCCTTTCTTGAAGGGGGTTGGATCACGAGGACATGGGGGTTTTCCCACGATGGGAGTTGTGAGAAGCTCCAAACTGCAAAGATTCTTCTGCAGGACAATTGAGACCTGTTGGTTGGCTCCAGGCCAACGATTCCGAGCAGGGTTCTAAGGATGGATGGCTGGGTAGCCCACCTCGCATTCCAATGGTCTCCAAGCAACAAGACAGGTTAGATCTGCTGGATGTGGGGGGCAACCGAGGAGGCTGAGTTGAAATGGACTCTCCTGTGGATGTGTCCTAATATGTTTTTGTGTCTATGGAGACCTTGGAATGAAGCGGTGGCCCTGGGGCCCTGAAGGGTTCTCCTAAACAGAGGCTTTGACACAGCTCCAACGTGCATGTTTCCCATGTGTAGATGAGATTTGTTCTGATGGGTGAGTCAAGAAACAGCCATATGCTGGTATTGAAATCCAGGCCTCTGAGGAGAGATGCCTGGAAACCAAAGCAATGGATCCGATTAGTGCCTAGGGGCCTGTTCGTTCCTTTTTACCTCTGGGGACATCAGTCTACGGGTCTGAGTGCAGGTAGGTGCTCAGATGGGCTCATATTGCCCCTGTTTGTCCTGGGAAGCCACAACTATTGGGATGGCCTCAGGGACTTTGGAGGTTATCCTACTAGTAGGGTTGTGGCCAATGGAATGGGCACATACAATTCCCTTGGAGAGGGCAAGTACAGTCCTCAGGTTTGGCTCCAGGGCCCTGAGCCTGTAGGGTGTGTAGGCCAGAGCTGTTTGGACAGTTGTCTGAAAACACAAACTCGGCTTATGTTTTGGTTCATAGGTATGGCAGGACTGATCTACAGACCATGAGGAGAACACTTCGGGATAGGAAAAAAGGGCGAGTGTGAGGCTATTGCTCAAGTTTTTCTCTCTGGATATCGTGTCACTCATGGTCGTGAAATTGCCGGGTGACTTCATGGGAAATGGACGAGTCTTACTCTCTGGGGTTTCGGTCCCGCCAAAGAGTTTGGGGTCATTCTGGGGATGGAAGAAGTCCGTTTTTTTGTTGTTGTCGATTTGTTTCATTTTGTTTTTCAACCTCAGATGTCCCACCAAATGAGGGATTCCAGAGTAGAGCCCTGGGGTGGGGCGACTGGACAACCAGAAATCTGGTTAAAAATTGGGGACTAGGGACATGTCAAGCCCATTATGACATCTAAAGGTCCAGCCACTGAGAGGACTTACTAGAGGACAGGACTCACGCTGAGGTCACAATGCGTGTTTATGCTCTCGTCGCACTCAAGAATGGGCGTGGCCTCAGCGTGAATGCTGGTTTCTCCTACACTGAACGTTGGACAACATGCCAACCACAAGGTTTCTTGCCATGGGTCAGGAAGAGTTCTGATTTCTGCATCACAGTCACCCGTGGGCAGTGATTGGAGATAAGGTCTAGGTTCTGAAGCCTGAAAACTGAGGTAGGGAAGAGATGATGACCTAAGGCCATGGCGGGTCTGATGTGCTCAGCGTGCGGTCAGCTGTCTGGGTGTTGGTCAGCAGGTCCGGGCTCAGGTTGTGTCAGACAGTGCATTAGTGCCCAGGTTAGGCTATATAATTTGGGTACATTCGAGTGCCGTGTAGGTTTAATCTCATTTAAGCTGCCTGGGCTGCTCATTAGGCAATATATTTTTTCTAGAGGGCAAGCAGAGTGCTTCATTGTCGGTCCGGAATTGCCAAACTTGAGGGCTTCGGGGCCAGGAGAGTGAGGACGGAAGTCTGAGAACACAAGCTAGACTTCGGATTCAGGGTGAGGGCACGGCAGGTACCCCCTGCAATCTGAACCAATATCTCATGCATCTGAAGTCAGGGCGAGGATCCGACGTTGTCTCAGGTTGGAGTTTCTGTGCATAACGGCCCCTTCATGAAGGGAGCGGAATCTCGAGGCCATGGAGTTTTTGCACGTTGGGAGATGTGGGATGCCCCCTTCAAGGATTCCTTCTGCGGGACAATTGAGACCTGTTGGACAGCTCCAGGACAATCCATATGGAATGACTCCAGAGCACCGTTCCAGGAGGGATGCCTTGGAATTCCGCCTCGCCTTCCAATTGTCGCCTAGCAACAAGACAGTTTAGATCTAATGGATCTGCGGGAGCAACCGGGGTGGCTGAGTTGAAATGCACTTTCCAGAGGATGGGTTCTAACGTGTGTTTGTGTCCATGAGGGCCTTGGAATGGGGAGGTGGCACCGGGACCCTGAAGTATTCTCCTAAGCTTTGGCATAGCTCCCATGCACAAGTTTCCTTGTGGAGACGAGATTTGTTATGAAGGGTGCCTCAGGAAATCCCCTCTGCTGGTATTGGAATCCAGGCTTGTGAAGACATGCCTGTAAACCAAAGCAATTTATCCGATAATGGCCTCGGGTCCTGTCTGGTTCAATCTTCTTGGTATGAGTGGAGGTAGATGAGTGGAGGTAGATGCTCAGCCGGTATCAATCGCCCTTTTTTGTCCCGGGCGACCTACACTATTGGGATGGCCTCAGGGACTTTGGAGGGTTCTCCTAATTTGTACAATTTTTGACAATGGAATGGGCAGAATTCCCATGGATTGGGTGGGGGCAGTCCTAATGAGTGGCTCCAAGGCCCCAGCCTGGAGGGAGTGTGGCCCAGGACTTTGAGGACAGAAGACTGAAAACACAAAATCAGCTTAAGTTTGGGGACGTAGGTATGGCACGCCCGATCCACAAACCCTGAGAAGAACTCTTCAGGATATGAAGAATGAGCGAGTCTGAGGAGCTTGCTCAGGCTTTTGTCTCTGGGTTTTGTTTCAGCGATGGCCGTGGAATGTTGGGGAGGTCTCATGGGCCATGGACGAATCTTCCTCTCTGTGGATTTGGCCCGATCCCAATTGTTTTTCGTCCATCTGTGGGATGGGAGGACTCCTTTCAGGTTTGTTACCTCAGGTGTCCCACCAAAAGAGGAATTCCAAAGCAGAGCCCTGGGGAAGAGTGAAGGGACAACCCGAACTATGGTTAAAAATTGGGGCCTAGGGGCATGGCAAGCCCAATATGCTGTCTCTTCATATAGGCCCTGAGAGGCCTTACCTGAGGACTGGGCTCAGGCTGAGGGTCACAATGTGTGTTTGTGACCAATGTGGCCCTCAACCATGGGCTGGGCCTCATGGGCCACGCTTGTTTCAACTACACTGAACGTTGGACAACATGCCAACCACAAGGTTTCTTGCCATAAGGAAAGAGTTCTGATTTCTGCATCATTCTCAACCCTGGGCAGTGTTTGGAGATAAGGTCTAGGTTCTGGAGCCTGAAAACCGCAGTTGGGAAGAGATGACGACCTAAGGCCATGGCGGGTCCGATGTGCTCAGTGTGCGGCCAGCTGTCTGGGTGGGACCAGGAGGTCCAGGCTCAGGCTGGGTCAGAAGGGGAAATAGTGCCCAGGTCAGCCTATATGTTTGGGGTACAGCCGAATGGCGTGCAGGTTGATCCTCATTTGCGGTTTCGGGGTAGCCCTGAGGGCAATGTTTTACTTCTGTAGGGCAGGGAGAGTGCGGCATTGTAGTTCTGGATTGCCAAACTGGAGGGCTTGTGGGCCACTAGTCTGAAGACGGAGTCTGAGAACCCAAGCTAGGCCTAGGTTTCTGGGTGAGGATATGGCAGGCACAATCTACAGACCTCAATCGAGATCTCGTGCATCTGAAGTCAGGGCAAGGATCAGACGATCGCTCAGGTTGGACTTTCTGCCCTGATGGCCCTTTCTTGAAGGGGGTTGGATCACGAGGACATGGGGGTTTTCCCACGATGGGAGTTGTGAGAAGCTCCAAACTGTAAAGATTCTTCTGCAGGACAATTGAGACCTGTTGGTTGGCTCCAGGCCAACGATTCCGAGCAGGGTTCTAAGGATGGATGGCTGGGTAGCCCACCTCGCATTCCAATGGTCTCCAAGCAACAAGACAGGTTAGATCTGCTGGATGTGGGGGGCAACCGAGGAGGCTGAGTTGAAATGGACTCTCCTGTGGATGTGTCCTAATATGTTTTTGTGTCTATGGAGACCTTGGAATGAAGCGGTGGCCCTGGGGCCCTGAAGGGTTCTCCTAAACAGAGGCTTTGACACAGCTCCAACGTGCATGTTTCCCATGTGTAGATGAGATTTGTTCTGATGGGTGAGTCAAGAAACAGCCATATGCTGGTATTGAAATCCAGGCCTCTGAGGAGAGATGCCTGGAAACCAAAGCAATGGATCCGATTAGTGCCTAGGGGCCTGTTCGTTCCTTTTTACCTCTGGGGACATCAGTCTACGGGTCTGAGTGCAGGTACGTGCTCAGATGGGCTCATATTGCCCCTGTTTGTCCTGGGAAGCCACAACTATTGGGATGGCCTCAGGGACTTTGGAGGTTATCCTACTAGTAGTGTTGTGGCCAATGGAATGGGCACATACAATTCCCTTGGAGAGGGCAAGTACAGTCCTCAGGTTTGGCTCCAGGGCCCTGAGCCTGTAGGGTGTGTAGGCCAGAGCTGTTTGAACAGTTGTCTGAAAACACAAACTCGGCTTATGTTTTGGGTCATAGGTATGGCAGGACTGATCTACAGACCATGAGGAGAACACTTCGGGATAGGAAAAAAGGGCGAGTGTGAGGCTATTGCTCAAGTTTTTCTCTCTGGATATCGTGTCACTCATGGTCGTGAAATTGCCGGGTGACTTCATGGGAAATGGACGAGTCTTACTCTCTGGGGGTTCGGTCCCGCCAAAGAGTTTGGGGTCATTCTGGGGATGGAAGAAGTCCGTTTTTTTGTTGTTGTCGATTTGTTTCATTTTGTTTTTCAACCTCAGATGTCCCACCAAATGAGGGATTCCAGAGTAGAGCCCTGGGGTGGGGCGACTGGACAACCAGAAATCTGGTTAAAAATTGGGGACTAGGGACATGTCAAGCCCATTATGACATCTAAAGGTCCAGCCACTGAGAGGACTTACTAGAGGACAGGACTCACGCTGAGGTCACAATGCGTGTTTATGCTCTCGTCGCACTCAAGAATGGGCGTGGCCTCAGCGTGAATGCTGGTTTCTCCTACACTGAACGTTGGACAACATGCCAACCACAAGGTTTCTTGCCATGGGTCAGGAAGAGTTCTGATTTCTGCATCACAGTCACCCGTGGGCAATGATTGGAGATAAGGTCTAGGTTCTGAAGCCTGAAAACTGAGGTAGGGAAGAGATGATGACCTAAGGCCATGGCGGGTCTGATGTGCTCAGCGTGCGGTCAGCTGTCTGGGTGTTGGTCAGCAGGTCCGGGCTCAGGTTGTGTCAGACAGTGCATTAGTGCCCAGGTTAGACTATATAATTCGGGTACATTCGAGTGCCGTGTAGGTTTATCCTCATTTAAGCTGCCTGGGCTGCTCATTAGGCAATATATTTTTTCTAGAGGGCAGGCAGAGTGCTTCATTGTCGGTCCGGAATTGCCAAACTTGAGGGCTTCGGGGCCAGGAGAGTGAGGACGGAAGTCTGAGAACACAAGCTAGACTTCGGATTCAGGGTGAGGGCACGGCAGGTACCACCTGCAGATCTGAACCAATATCTCATGCATCTGAAGTCAGGGCGAGGATCCGACGTTGTCTCAGGTTGGAGTTTCTGTGCATGACGGCCCCCTCATGAAGAGAGCGGAATCTCGAGGCCATGGAGGTTTCCACGTTGGGAGATGTGGGATGCCCCCTTCAAGAATTCCTTCTGCGGGACAATTGAGACCTGTTGGACAGCTCCAGGACATCTCGTATGGAATGACTCCAGAGCACCGTTCCAGGATGGATTACTGGGAAGTCCGCCTCGCCTTCCAATTGTCTCCTAGCAACTAGACAGTTTAGATGTAATGGATCTGCGGGAGCAACCGGGGTGGCTGAGTTGAAATGCACTTTCCAGAGGATGGGTCCTAACGTGTGTTTGTGTCCATGAGGGCCTTGGAATGGGGAGGTGGCACCGGGACCCTGAAGAATTCTCCTAAGCTTTGGCATAGCTCCCATGCACAAGTTTCCTTGTGGAGACGAGATTTGTTCTGATGGGTGCCTCAGGAAATCCCCTCTGCTGATATTGGAATGCAGGCTTTTGAGGAGACATGCCTTTAAACCAAAGCAATGGATCCGATAATGGCCTCGGGTCCTGTCTGGTTCAATCTTCTTGGTATGAGTGGAGGTAGATGAGTGGAGGTAGATGCTCAGCCGGTATCAATCGCCCTTTTTGGTCCCGGGCGACCTACACTATTGGGATGGCCTCAGGGACTTTGGAGGGTTCTCCTAATTTGTACGATTTTTGACAATGGAATGGGCAGAATTCCCATGGATTGGGTGGGGGCAGTCCTAATGTGTGGCTCCAGGGGCCCCAGCCTGGAGGGAGTGTGGCTCAGGACTTTGAGGACAGAAGACTGAAAACACAAACTCAGCTTAAGTTTGGGGACGTAGGTATGGCACGCCCGATCTACAAACCATGAGAAGAACTCTTCAGGATATGAAGAATGAGCGAGTCTGAGGCGCTTGCTCAGGCTTTTGTCTCTGGATTTTGTTTCAGAGATCGCCGTGGAATGTTGGGGAGGTCTCATGGGCCATGGACGAATCTTCCTCTCTGTGGATTTGGCCCGATCCCAATTGTTTTTCGTCAATCTGTGGGATGGGAGGACTCCTTTCAGGTTTGTTACCTCAGGTGTCCCACCAAAAGAGGAATTCCAAAGCAGAGCCCTGGGGAAGAGTGAAGGGACAACCCGAACTATGGTTAAAAATTGGGGCCTAGGGGCATGGCAAGCCCAATATGCTGTCTCTTCATATAGGCCCTGAGAGGCCTTACCTGAGGACTGGGCTCAGGCTGAGGGTCACAATGTGTGTTTGTGACCAATGTGGCCCGCAAGCATGGGCTGGGCCTCATGGGCCACGCTTGTTTCAACTACACTGAACGTTGGACAACATGCCAACCACAAGGTTTCTTGCCATGGGGAAAGAGTTCTGATTTCTGCATCATTTTCAACCCTGGGCAGTGTTTGGAGATAAGGTCTAGGTTCTGGAGCCTGAAAACCGCAGTTGGGAAGAGATGACGACCTAAGGCCATGGCGGGTCCGATGTGCTCAGTGTGCGGCCAGCTGTCTGGGTGGGACCAGGAGGTCCAGGCTCAGGCTGGGTCATAAGGGGAAATAGTGCCCAGGTCAGCCTATATGTTTGGGGTACAGGCGAATGGCGTGCAGGTTGATCCTCATTTGCGGTTTAGGGGTAGCCCTGAGGGCAATGTTTTACTTCTGTAGGGCAGGCAGAGTGCGGCATTTAGTTCTGGATTGCCCAACTGGAGGGCTTGTGGGCCAGTAGTCTTAGGACGGAGTCTGAGAACCCAAGCTAGGCCTCGGTTTCTGGGTGAGGATATGACAGGCACAATCTACAGACCTCAATCGAGATCTCGTTCATCTGAAGTCAGGGCAAGGATCAGACGATCGCTCAGGTTGGACTTTCTGCCCTGATGGCCCTTTCTTGAAGGGGGTTGGATCACGAGGACATGGGGGTTTTCCCACGATGGGAGTTGTGAGAAGCTCCAAACTGCAAAGATTCTTCTGCAGGACAATTGAGACCTGTTGGTTGGCTCCAGGCCAACGATTCCGAGCAGGGTTCTAAGGATGGATGGCTGGGTAGCCCACCTCGCATTCCAATGGTCTCCAAGCAACAAGACAGGTTAGATCTGCTGGATGTGGGGGGCAACCGAGGAGGCTGAGTTGAAATGGACTCTCCTGTGGATGTGTCCTAATATGTTTTTGTGTCTATGGAGACCTTGGAATGAAGCGGTGGCCCTGGGGCCCTGAAGGGTTCTCCTAAACAGAGGCTTTGACACAGCTCCAACGTGCATGTTTCCCATGTGTAGATGAGATTTTTTCTGATGGTTGAGTCAAGAAACAGCCATATGCTGGTATTGAAATCCAGGCCTCTGAGGAGAGATGCCTGGAAACCAAAGCAATGGATCCGATTAGTGCCTAGGGGCTTGTTCGTTCCTTTTTACCTCTGGGGACATCAGTCTACGGGACTGAGTGCAGGTAGGTGCTCAGATGGGCTCAGATTGCCCCTGTTTTTCCTGGGAAGCCACAACTATTGGGATGGCCTCAGGGACTTTGGAGGTTATCCTACTAGTAGGGTTGTGGCCATTGGAATGGGCACATACAATTCCCATGGAGAGGGCAAGTACAGTCCTCAGGTTTGGCTCCAGGGCCCTGAGCCTGTAGGGTGTGTAGGCCAGAGCTGTTTGGACAGTTGTCTGAAAGCACAAACTCGGCTTATGTTTTGGGTCATAGGTATGGCAGGACTGATCTACAGACCATGAGGAGAACAAACGGGATATGAAAAAAGGTCGAGTGTGAGGCTCTTGCTCAAGTTTTTGTCTCTGGATATCGTGTCACTCATGGTCGTGAAATTGCCGGGTGACTTCATGGGAAATGGACGAGTCTTACTCTCTGGGGGTTCGGTCCCGTCCAAAGAGTTTGGGGTCATTCTGGGGATGGAAGAAGTCCGTTTTTTTGTTGTTGTTGTCGATTTGTTTCATTTTGTTTTTCAACCTCAGATGTCCCACCAAATGAGGGATTCCAGAGTAGAACCCTGGGGTGGGGAGACTGGACAACCAGAAATCTGGTTAAAAATTGGGGACTAGGGACATGTCAAGCCCATTATGACATCTAATGGTCCAGCCACTGAGAGGACTTACTAGAGGACAGGACTCACGCTGAGGTCACAATGCGTGTTTATGCTCTCGTCGCACGCAAGAATGGGCGGGGCCTCAGGTTGAATGCTGGTTTCTCCTACACTGAACGTTGGACAACATGCCAACCACAAGGTTTCTTGCCATGGGTCAGGAAGAGTTCTGATTTCTGCATCACAGTCACCCGTGGGCAGTGATTGGAGATAAGGTCTAGGTTCTGAAGCCTGAAAACTGAGGTAGGGAAAAGATGATGACCTAAGGCCATGGCGGGTCTGATGTGCTCAGCGTGCGGTCAGCTGTCTGGGTGTTGGTCAGCAGGTCCAGGCTCAGGTTGTGTCAGACAGTGCATTAGTGCCCAGGTTAGACTATATAATTTGGGTACATTCGAGTGCCGTGTAGGTTTATCCTCATTTAAGCTGCCTGGGCTGCTCATTAGGCAATATATATTTTCTAGAGGGCAGGCAGAGTGCTTCATTGTCGGTCCGGAATTGCCAAACTTGAGGGCTTCGGGGCCAGGAGAGTGAGGACGGAAGTCTGAGAACACAAGCTAGACTTCGGATTCAGGGTGAGGGCATGACAGGTACCCCCTGCAGATCTGAACCAATATCTCATGCATCTGAAGTCAGGGCGAGGATCCGACGTTGGCTCAGGTTGGAGTTTCTGTGCATGACGGCCCCTTCATGAAGGGAGCGGAATCTCGAGGCCATGGAGGTTTTCCACGTTGGGAGATGTGGGATGCCCCCTTCAAGGATTCCTTCTGCGGGACAATTGAGACCTGTTGGACAGCTCCAGGACATCCCATATGGAATGACCCAGGGCACCGTTCGAGGATGGATGCCTGGGAAGTCCGCCTCGCCTTCCAATTGTCTCCTAGCAACAAGACAGTTTAGATCTAATGGATCTGCGGGAGCAACCGGGGTGGCTGAGTTGAAATGCACTTTCCACAGGATGGGTCCTAACGTGTGTTTGTGTCCATGAGGGCCTTGGAATGGGGAGGTGGCATCGGGACCCTGAAGTATTCTCCTAAGCTTTGGCTTAGCTCCCATGCACAAGTTTCCTTGTGAAGACGAGATTTGTTCTGATGGGTGCCTCAGGAAATCCCCTCTGCTGGTATTGGAATCCAGGCTTTTGAGGAGACATGCCTGTAAACCAAAGCAATGGATCCGATAATGGCCTCGGGTCCTGTCTGGTTCAATCTTCTTGGTATGAGTGGAGGTAGATGAGTGGAGGTAGATGCTCAGACGGTATCAACCGCCCTTTTTTGTCCCGGGCGACCTACACTATTGGGATGGCCTAAGGGACTTTGGAGGTTTCTTTTAATTTGTACGATTTTTGACAATGGAATGGGCAGAATTCCCATGGATAGGGTGGGGGCAGTCCTAATGTGTGGCTCCAGGGGCCCCAGCCTGGAGGGAGTGTGGCTCAGGACTTTGAGGACAGAAGACTGAAAACACAAACTCAGCTTAAGTTTGGGGACGTAGGTATGGCACGCCCGATCTACAAACCATGAGAAGAACTCTTCAGGATATGAAGAATGAGCGAGTCTGAGGCGCTTGCTCAGGCTTTTGTCTCTGGATTTTGTTTCAGCGATGGCCGTGGAATGTTGGGGAAGTCTCATGGGCCATGGAGGAATTTTCCTCTCTGTGGATTTGGCCCGATCCCAATTGTTTTTGGTCAATCTGTGGAATGGGAGGACTCCTTTCAGGTTTGTTACCTCAGGTGTCCCACCAAAAGAGGAATTCCAAAGCAGAGCCCTGGGGAAGAGTGAAGGGACAACCCGAACTATGGTTAAAAATTGCGGCTTAGGGGCATTGCAAGCCCAATATGCTGTCTCTTCATATAGGCCCTGAGAGGCCTGACCTGAGGACTGGGCTCAGGCTGAGGGTCACAATGTGTGTTTGTGACCAATGTGGCCCGCAAACATGGGCTGGGCCTCATGGGCCACGCTTGTTTCAACTACACTGAACGTTGGACAACATGCCAAACACAAGGTTTCTTGCCATGGGGAAAGAGTTCTGATTTCTGCATCATTTTCAACCCTGGGCAGTGGTTGGAGATAAGGTCTAGGTTCTGGACCTGAAAACCGTAGTGGGGAAGAGATGACGACCTAAGGCCATGGCGGGTCCGATGTGCTCAGTGTGCGGCCAGCTGTCTGGGTGGGACCAGGAGGTCCAGGCTCAGGCTGGGTCAGAAGGGGAAATAGTGCCCAGGTCAGCCTATATGTTTGGGGTACAGCCGAATGGCGTTCAGGTTGATCCTCATTTGCGGTTTCGGGGTAGCCCTGAGGGCAATGTTTTACTTCTGTAGGGCAGGCAGAGTGCGGCATTGTAGTTCTGGATTGCCCAACTGGAGGGCTTGTGGGCCAGTAGTCTGAGGACGGAGTCTGAGAACCCAAGCTAGGCCTAGGTTTCTGGGTGAGGATATGGCAGGCACAATCTACAGACCTCAATAGAGATCTCGTGCATCTGAAGTCAGGGCAAGGATCAGATGATCGCTCAGGTTGGACTTTCTGCCCTGATGGCACTTTCTTGAAGGGGGTTGGATCACGAGGTCATGGGGGTTTTCCCACGATGGGAGTTGTGAGAAGCTCCAAACTGCAAAGATTCTTCTGCAGGACAATTGAGACCTGTTGGTTGGCTCCAGGCCAACGATTCCGAGCAGGGTTCTAAGGATGGATGGCTGGGTAGCCCACCTCGCATTCCAATGGTCTCCAAGCAACAAGAGAGGTTAGATCTGCTGGATGTGGGGGGCAACCGAGGAGGCTGAGTTGAAATGGACTCTCCTGTGGATGTGTCCTAATATGTTTTTGTGTCTATGGAGACCTTGGAATGAAGCGGTGGCCCTGGGGCCCTGAAGGGTTCTCCTAAACAGAGTCTTTGACACAGCTCCAACGTGCATGTTTCCCATGTGTAGATGAGATTTGTTCTGATGGTTGAGTCAAGAAACAGCCATATGCTGGTATTGAAATCCAGGACTCTGAGGAGAGATGCCTGGAAACCAAAGCAATGGATCCGATTAGTGCCTAGGGGCCTGTTCGTTCCTTTTTACCTCTGGGGACATCAGTCTACGGGACTGAGTGCAGGTAGGTGCTCAGATGGGCTCAGATTGCCCCTGTTTGTCCTGGGAAGCCACAACTATTGGGATGGCCTCAGGGACTTTGGAGGTTATCCTACTAGTAGGGTTGTGGCCATTGGAATGGGCACATACAATTCCCTTGGAGAGGGCAAGTACAGTCCTCAGGTTTGGCTCCAGGGCCCTGAGCCTGTAGGGTGTGTAGGCCAGAGCTGTTTGAACAGTTGTCTGAAAACACAAACTCGGCTTATGTTTTGGGTCATAGGTATGGCAGGACTGATCTACAGACCATGAGGAGAACACTTCGGGATATGAAAAAAGGGCGAGTGTGAGGCTCTTGCTCAAGTTTTTGTCTCTGGATATCGTGTCACTCATGGTCGTGAAATTGCCGGGTGACTTCATGGGAAATGGACGAGTCTTACTCTCTGGGGGTTCGGTCCCGTCCAAAGAGTTTGGGGTCATTCTGGGGATGGAAGAAGTCCGTTTTTTTGTTGTTGTTGTCGATTTGTTTCATTTTGTTTTTCAACTTCAGATGTCCCACCAAATGAGGGATTCCAGAGTAGAGCCCTCGGGTGGGGCGACTGCACAACCAGAAATCTGGTTAAAAATTGGGGACTAGGGACATGTCAAGCCCATTATGACATCTAATGGTCCAGCCACTGAGAGGACTTACTAGAGGACAGGACTCACGCTGAGGTCACAATGCGTGTTTATGCTCTCGTCACACTCAAGAATGGGCGGGGCCTCAGGGTGAATGCTGGTTTCTCCTACACTGAACGTTGGACAACATGCCAACCACAACGTTTCTTGCCATGGGTCAGGAAGAGTTCTGATTTCTGCATCACAGTCACCCGTGGGCAGTGATTGGAGATAAGGTCTAGGTTCTGAAGCCTGAAAACTGAGGTAGGGAAGAGATGATGACCTAAGGCCATGGCGGGTCTGATGTGCTCAGCGTGCGGTCAGCTGTCTGGGTGTTGGTCAGCAGGTCCGGGCTCAGGTTGTGTCAGACAGTGCATTAGTGCCCAGGTTAGACTATATAATTTGGGTACATTCGAGTGCCGTGTAGGTTTATCCTCATTTAAGCTGCCTGGGCTGCTCATTAGGCAATATATTTTTTCTAGAGGGCAGGCAGAGTGCTTCATTGTCGGTCCGGAATTGCCAAACTTGAGGGCTTCGGGGCCAGAAGTCTGAGAACACAAGCTAGACTTCGGATTCAGGGTGAGGGCATGGCAGGTACCCCCTGCAGATCTGAACCAATATCTCATGCATCTGAAGTCAGGGCGACGATCCGACGTTGGCTCAGGTTGGAGTTTCTGTGCATAACGGCCCCTTCATTAATGGAGCGGAATCTCGAGGCCATGGAGGATTTCCACGTTGGGAGATGTGGGATGCCCCCTTCAAGGATTCCTTCTGCGGGACAATTGAGACCTGTTGGACAGCTCCAGGACATCCCATATGGAATGACTGCAGAGCACCGTTCGAGGATGAATGCCTGGGAAGTCCGCCTCGCCTTCCAATTGTCTCCTAGCAACAAGACAGTTTAGATCTAATGGATCTGCGGGAGCAACCGGGGTGGCTGAGTTGAAATGCACTTTCCAGAGGATGGGTCCTAACGTGTGTTTGTGTCCATGAGGGCCTTGGAATGGGGAGGTGGCACCGGGACCCTGAAGTATTCTCCTAAGCTTTGGCTTAGCTCCCATGCACAAGTTTCCTTGTGGAGACGAGATTTGTTCTGATGGGTGCCTCAGGAAATCCCCTCTGCTGGTATTGGAATCCAAGCTTTTGAGGAGACATGCCTGTAAACCAAAGCAATGGATCCGATAATGGCCTCGGGTCCTGTCTGGTTCAATCTTCTTGGTATGAGTGGAGGTAGATGAGTGGAGGTAGATGCTCAGCCGGTATCAACCGCCCTTTTTTGTCCCTGGCGACCTACACTATTGGGATGGCCTAAGGGACTTTGGAGGGTTCTCCTAATTTGTACGATTTTTGACAATGGAATGGGCAGAATTCCCATGGATTGGGTGGGGGCAGTCCTAATGTGTGGCTCCAGGGGCCCCAGCCTGGAGGGAGTGTGGCCCAGGACTTTGAGGACAGAAGACTGAAAACACAAACTCAGCTTAAGTTTGGGGACGTAGGTATGGCACGCCCGATCTACAAACCATGAGAAGAACTCTTCAGGATATGAAGAATGAGGGAGTCTGAGGCGCTTGCTCAGGCTTTTGTCTCTGGATTTTGTTTCAGCGATGGCCGTGGAATGTTGGGGAAGTCTCATGGGCCATGGACGAATCTTCCTCTCTGTGGATTTGGCCCGATCCCAATTGTTTTTCGTCAATCTGTGGGATGGGAGGACTCCTTTCAGGTTTGTTACCTCAGGTGTCCCACCAAAAGAGGAATTCCAAAGCAGAGCCCTGGGGAAGAGTGAAGGGACAACCCGAACTATGGTTAAAAATTGGGGCCTAGGGGCATGGCAAGCCCAATATGCTGTCTCTTCATATAGGCCCTGAGAGGCCTGACCTGAGGACTGGGCTCAGGCTGAGGGTCACAATGTGTGTTTGTGACAAATGTGGCCCGCAAGCATGGGCTGGGCCTCATGGGCCACGCTTGTTTCAACTACACTGAACGTTGGACAACATGCCAACCACAAGGTTTCTTGCCATGGGGAAAGAGTTCTGATTTCTGCATCATTTTCAACCCTGGGAAGTGGTTGGAGATAAGGTCTAGGTTCTGGAGCCTGAAAACCGCAGTTGGGAAGAGATGACGACCTAAGGCCATGGCGGGTCCGGTGTGCTCAGTGTGCGGCCAGCTGTCTGGGTGGGACCAGGAGGTCCAGGCTCAGGCTGGGTCAGAAGGGGAAATAGTGCCCAGGTCAGCCTATATGTTTGGGGTACAGCTGAATGGCGTGCAGGTTGATCCTCATTTGGGGTATCGGGGTAGCCCTGAGGGCAATGTTTTACTTCTGTAGGGCAGGCAGATTGCGGCATTGTAGTTCTGGATTGCCCAACTGGAGGGCTTGTGGGCCAGTAGTCTGAGGACGGAGTCTGAGAACCCAAGCTAGGCCTAGGTTTCTGGGTGAGGATATGGCAGGCACAATATACAGACCTCAATCGAGATCTCGTGCACCTGAAGTCAGGGCAAGGATCAGACGATCGCTCAGTTTGGACTTTTTGCCCTGATGGCCCTTACTTGAAGGGGGTTGGATCACGAGGACATGGGGGTTTTCACACGATGGGAGTTGTGAGAAGCTCCAAACTGCAAAGATTCTTCTGCAGGACAATTGAGACCTGTTGGTTGGATCCAGGCCAACGTTTCCGAGCAGGGTTCTAAGGATGGATGGCTGGGTAGCCCACCTCGCATTCCAATGGTCTCCAAGCAACAAGACAGGTTAGATCTGCTGGATGTGGGGGGCAACCGAGGAGGCTGAGTTGAAATGGACTCTCCTGTGGATGTGTCCTAATATGTTTTTGTGTCTATGGAGACCTTGGAATGAAGCGGTGGCCCTGGGGCCCTGAAGGGTTCTCCTAAACAGAGGCTTTGACACAGCTCCAACGTGCATGTTTCCCATGTGTAGATGAGATTTGTTCTGATGGGTGAGTCAAGAAACAGCCATATGCTGGTATTGAAATCCAGGCCTCCGAGGAGGGATGCCTGGAAACCAAAGCAATGGATCCGATTAGTGCCTAGGGGCCTGTTCGTTCCTTTTTACCTCTGGGGACATCAGTCTACGGGTCTGAGTGCAGGTAGGTACTCAGATGGGCTCAGATTGCCCCTGTTTGTCCTGGGAAGCCACAACTATTGGGATGGCCTCGGGGACTTTGGAGGTTATCCTATTAGTAGGGTCGTGGCCATTGGAATGGGCACATACAATTCCCTTGGAGAGGGCAAGTACAGTCCTCAGGTTTGGCTCCAGGGCCCTGAGCCTGTAGGGTGTGTAGGCCAGAGCTGTTTGGACAGTTGTCTGAAAACACAAACTCGGCTTATGTTTTGGGTCATGGTATGGCAGGACTGATCTACAGACCATGAGGAGAACACTTCGGGATATGAAAAAAGGGCGAGTGTGAGGCTCTTGCTCAAGTTTTTGTCTCTGGATATCGTGTCACTCATGGTCGTGAAATTGCCGGGTGACTTCATGGGAAATGGACGAATCTTACTCTCTGGGGGTTCGGTCCCGTCCAAAGAGTTTGGGGTCATTCTGGGGATGGAAGAAGTCCGTTTTGTTGTTGTTGTTGTCGATTTGATTCATTTTGTTTTTCAACCTCAGATGTCCCACCAAATGAGGGATTCCAGAGTAGAGCCCTGGGGTGGGGAGACTGGACAACCAGAAATCTGGTTAAAAATTGGGTACTAGGGACATGTCAAGCCGATTATGACATCTAATGGTCCAGCCACTGAGAGGACTTACTAGAGGACAGGACTCACGCTGAGGTCACAATGCGTGTTTATGCTCTCGTCGCACTCAAGAATGGGCGGGGCCTCTGGGTGAATGCTGGTTTCTCCTACACTGAACGTTGGACAACATGCCAACCACAAGGTTTCTTGCCATGGGTCAGGAAGAGTTCTGATTTCTGCATCACAGTCACCCGTGGGCAGTGATTGGAGATAAGGTCTAGGTTCTGAAGCCTGAAAACTGAGGTAGGGATGAGATGATGACCTAAGGCCATGGCGGGTCTGATGTGCTCAGCGTGCGGTCAGCTGTCTGGGTGTTGGTCAGCAGGTCCGGGCTCAGGTTGTGTCAGACAGTGCATTAGTGCCCAGGTTAGACTATATAATTTGGGTACATTCGAGTGCCGTGTAGGTTTATCCTCATTTAAGCTGCCTGGGCTGCTCATTAGGCAATATATTTTTTCTAGAGGGTAGGCAGAGTGCTTCATTGTCGGTCCGGAATTGCCAAACTTGAGGGCTTCGGGGCCTGGAGAGTGAGGACGGAAGTCTGAGAACACAAACTAGACTTCGGATTCAGGGTGAGGGCACAGCAGGTACCCCCTGCAGATCTGAACCAATATCTCATGCATCTGAAGTCAGGGCGAGGATCCGACGTTGGCTCAGGTTGGAGTTTCTGTGCATGACGGCCCCTTCATGAAGGGAGCGGAATCTCGAGGCCATGGAGGTTTTCCACGTTGGGAGATGTGGGATGCCCCCTTCAAGGATTCCTTCTGCGGGACAATTGAGACCTGTTGGACAGCTCCAGGACATCCCATATGGAATGACTCCAGAGCACCGTTCGAGGATGGAAGCCTGCGAAGTCCGCCTCACCTTCCAATTGTCTCCTAGCAACAAGACTGTTTAGATCTAATGGATCTGCGGGAGCAACCGGGGTGGCTGAGTTGAAATGCACTTTCCAGAGGATGGGTCCTAACGTGTGTTTGTGTCCATGAGGGCCTTGGAATGGGGAGGTGGCACCGGGACCCTGATGTATTCTCCTAAGCTTTGGCTTAGCTCCCATGCACAAGTTTTCTTGTGGAGACGAGATTTTTTCTGATGGGTGCCTCAGGAAATCCCCTCTGCTGGTATTGGAATCCAGGCTTTTGAGGAGAGATGCCTGTAAACCAAAGCAATGGATCCGATAATGGCCTCGGGTCCTGTCTGGTTCAATCTTCTTGGTATGAGTCTAGGTAGATGCTCAGCCCGTATCAACCGCCCTTTTTTGTCCCGGGCGACCTACACTATTGGGATGGCCTCAGGGACTTTGGAGGGTTCTCCTAATTTGTAGAATTTTTGACAATGGAATGGGCAGAATTCCCATGGATTGTGTGGGGGCAGTCCTAATGTGTGGCTCCAGGGGCCCCAGCCTGGAGGGAGTGTGGCCCAGGACTTTGAGGACAGAAGACTGAAAACACAAACTCAGCTTAAGTTTGGGGACGTAGGTATGGCACGCCCGATCTACAAACCATGAGAAGAACTCTTCAGGATATGAAGAATGAGCGAGTCTGAGGCGCTTGCTCAGGCTTTTGTCTTTGGATTTTTTTTCAGCGATGGCCGTGGAATGTTGGGGAGGTCTCATGGGCCATGGACGAATCTTCCTCTCTGTGGATTTGGCCCGATCCCAATTGTTTTTCGTCAATCTGTGGGATGGGAGGACTCCTTTCAGGTTTGTTACCTCAGGTGTCCCACCAAAAGAGGAATTCCCAAGCAGAGCCCTGGTGAAGAGTGAAGGGACAACCCGAACTATGGTTAAAAATTGGGGCCTAGACGCATGGCAAGCCCAATATGCTGTTTCTTCATATAGGCCCTGAGAGGCCTTACCTGAGGACTCGGCTCAGGCTGAGGGTCAAAATGTGTGTTTGTGACCAATGTGGCCCGCAAGCATGGGCTGGGCCTCATGGGTCACGCTGTTTCAACTACACTGAACGTTGGACAACATGCCAACCACAAGGTTTCTTGCCATGGGGAAAGAGTTCTGATTTCTGCATCATTTTCAACCCTAGGCAGTGGTTGGAGATAAGGTCTAGGTTCTGGAGCCTGAAAACCGCAGTTGGGAAGAGATGAGGACCTAAGGCCATGGCGGGTCCGATGTGCTCAGTGTGCGGCCAGCTGTCTGGGTGGGACCAGGGGGTCCAGGCTCAGGCTGGGTCAGAAGGGGAAATAGTGCCCAGGTCAGCCTATATGTTTGGGGTAAAGCCGAATGGCGTGCAGGTTGATCCTAATTTGCGGTTTCGGGGTAGCCCTGAGGGCAATGTTTTACTTCTGTAGGGCAGGCAGTGTGCGGCATTGTAGTTCTGGATTGCCCAACTGGAGGGCTTGTGGGCCAGTAGTCTGAGGACGGAGTCTGAGAACCCAAGCTAGGCCTAGGTTTCTGGGTGAGGATATGGCAGGCACAATCTACAGACCTCAATCGAGATCTCGTGCATCTGAAGTCAGGGCAAGGATCAGACGATCGCTCAGGTTGGACTTTCTGCCCTGATGGCCCTTTCTTTTAGGGGGTTGGATCACGAGGACATGGGGGTTTTCCCACGATGGGAGTTGTGAGAAGTTCCAAACTGCAAAGATTCTTCTGCAGGACAATTGAGACCTATTGGTTGGCACCAGGCCAACGATTCCGAGCAGGGTTCTAAGGATGGATGGATGGGTAGCCCACCTCGCATTCCAATGGTCTCCAAGCAACAAGACAGGTTAGATCTGCTGGATGTGGGGGGCAACCGAGGAGGCTGAGTTGAAATGGACTCTCCTGTGGATGTGTCCTAATATGTTTTTGTGTCTATGGAGACCTTGGAATGAAGCGGTGGCCCTGGGGCCCTGAAGGGTTCTCCTAAACAGAGGCTTTGACACAGCTCCAACGTGCATGTTTCCCATGTGTAGATGAGATTTGTTCTGATGGGTGAGTCAAGAAACAGCCATATGCTGGTATTGAAATCCAGGCCTCTGAGGAGAGATGCCTGGAAACCAAAGCAATGGATCCGATTAGTGCCTAGGGGCCTGTTCGTTCCTTTTTACCTCTGGGGACATCAGTCTACGGGTCTGAGTGCAGGTAGGTGCTCAGATGGGCTCAGATTGCCCCTGTTTGTCCTGGGAAGCCACAACTATTGGGATGGCCTCAGGGACTTTGGAGGTTATCCTACTAGTAGGGTTGTGGCCATTGGAATGGGCACATACAATTCCATTGGAGAGGGCAAGTACAGTCCTCAGGTTCGGCTCCAGGTCCCTGACCTTGTAGGGTGTGTAGGCCAGAGCTGTTTGGACAGTTGTCTGAAAACACAAACTCGGCTTATGTTTTGGGTCATAGGTATGGCAGGACTGATCTACAGACCATGAGGAGAACACTTCGGGATATGAAAAAAGGTCGAGTGTGAGGCTCTTGCTCAAGTTTTTGTCTCTGGATATCGTGTCACTCATGGTCGTGAAATTGCCGGGTGACTTTATGGGAAATGGACGAGTCTTAATCTCTGGGGGTTCGGTCCCGTCCAAAGAGTTTGGGGTCATTCTGGGGATGGAAGAAGTCCGTTTTTTTGTTGTTGTCGATTTGTTTCATTTTGTTTTTCAACCTCAGTGGTCCCACCTAATGAGGGATTCCAGAGTAGAGCCCTGGGGTGGGGCGACTGGACAACCAGAAATCTGGTTAAAAATTGGGGACTAGGGACATGTCAAGCCCATTATGACATCTAATGGTCCAGCCACTGAGAGGACTTACTAGAGGACAGGACTTACGCTGAGGTCACAATGCGTGTTTATGCTCTCGTCGCACGCAAGAATGGGCGGGGCCTCAGGGTGAATGCTGGTTTCTCCTACACTGAACGTTGGACAACATGCCAACCACAAGGTTTCTTACCATGGGTTAGGAAGAGTTCTGATTTCTGCATCACAGTCACCCGTGGGCAGTGATTGGAGATAAGGTCTAGGTTCTGAAGCCTGAAAACTGAGGTAGGGAAAAGATGATGACCTAAGGCCATGGCGGTTCTGATGTGCTCAGCGTGCGGTCAGCTGTCTGGGTGTTGGTCAGCAGGTCCGGGCTCAGGTTGTGTCAGACAGTGCATTAGTGCCCAGGTTAGACTATATAATTTGGGTACATTCGAGTGCCGTGTAGGTTTATCCTCATTTAAGCTGCCTGGGCTGCTCATTAGGCAATATATTTTTTCTAGAGGGCAGGCAGAGTGCTTCATTGTCGGTCCGGAATTGCCAAACTTGAGGGCTTCGGGGCCAGGAGAGTGAGGACGGAAGTCTGAGAACACAAGCTAGACTTCGGATTCAGGGTGAGGGCACGGCAGGTACCCCCTGCAGATCTGAACCAATATCTCATGCATCTGAAGTCAGGGCGAGGATCCGACGTTGGCTCAGGTTGGAATTTCTGTGCATGACGGCCCCTTCATGAAGGGAGCGGAATCTCGAGGCCATGGAGGTTTTCCACGTTGGGAGATGTGGGATGCCCCCTTCAAGGATTCCTTCTGCGGGACAATTGAGACCTGTTGGACAGCTCCAGGACATTCCATATGGAATGACTCCAAGCACCGTTCGAGGATGGATGCCTGGGAAGTCCGCCTCACCTTCCAATTGTCTCCTAGCAACAAGACAGTTTAGATCTAATGGATCTGCGGGAGCAACCGGGGTGGCTGAGTTGAAATGCACTTTCCAGAGGATGGGTCCTAACGTGTGTTTGTGTCCATGAGGGCCTTGGAATGGGGAGGTGGCACCGGGACTCTGAAGTATTCTCCTAAGCTTTGGCTTAGCTCCCATGCACAAGTTTCCTTGTGGAGACGAGATTTGTTCTGATGGGTGCCTCAGGAAATCCCCTCTGATGGTATTGGAATCCAGGCTTTTCAGGAGATATGCCTGTAAACCAAAGCAATGGATCCGATAATGGCCTCGGGTCCTGTCTGGTTCAATCTTCTTGGTATGAGTGGAGGTAGATGAGTGGAGGTAGATGCTCAGCCGGTATCAACCGCCCTTTTTTGTCCCGGGCGACCTACACTATTGGGATAGCCTCAGGGACTTTGGAGGGTTCTCCTAATTTGTACGATTTTTGACAATGGAATGGGCAGAATTCCCATGGATTGGGTGGGGGCAGTCCTAATGTGTGGCCTCAGGGGCCCCAGCCTGGAGGGAGTGTGGCCCAGGACTTTGAGGACAGAAGACTGAAAACACAAACTCAGCTTAAGTTTGGGGACGTAGGTATGGCACGCCCGATCTACAAACCATGAGAAGAACTCTTCAGGATATGAAGAATGAGCGAGTCTGAGGCACTTGCTCAGGCTTTTGTCTCTGGATTTTGTTTCAGCGATGTCCGTGGAATGTTGGGGAGGTCTCATGGGCCATGGACGAATCTTCCTCTCTGTGGATTTGGCCCGATCCCAATTGTTTTTCGTCAATCTGTGGGATGGGAGGTCTCCTTTCAGGTTTGTTACCTCAGGTGTCCCACCAAACGAGGAATTCCAAAGCAGAGCCCTGGGGAAGAGTGAAGGAACAACTCGAACTATGGTTAAAAATTGGGGCCTAGGGGCATGGCAAGCCCAATATGCTGTCTCTTCATATAGGCCCTGAGAGGCCTTACCTGAGGACTGGGCTCAGGCTGAGGGTCACAATGTGTGTTTGTGACCAATGTGGCCCGCAAGCATGGGCTGGGCCTCATGGGCCACTCTTGTTTCAACTACACTGAACGTTGGACAACATGCCAACCACAAGGTTTCTTGCCATGGGGAAAGAGTTCTGATTTCTGCATCATTTTCAACTCTGGGCAGTGGTTGGAGATAAGGTCTAGGTTCTGGAGCCAGAAAACCGCAGTTGGGAAGAGATGACGACCTAAGGCCATGGCGGGATTGAAGTGCTCAGTGTGCGGCCAGCTGTCTGGGTGGGACCAGGAGGTCCAGGCTCAGGCTGGGTCAGAAGGGGAAATAGTGCCCAGGTCAGCCTATATGTTTGGGGTACAGCCGAATGGCGTGCAGGTTGATCCTCATTTGCGGTTTCGGGGTAGCCCTGAGGGCAATGTTTTACTTCTGTAGGGCAGGCAGAGTGCGGCATTGTAGTTCTGGATTGCCAAACTGGAGGGCTTGTGGGCCAGTAGTCTGAGGACGGAGTCTGAGAACCCAAGCTAGGCCTAGGTTTCTGGGTGAGGAATCAGGCACAATCTACAGACCTCAATCGAGATCTCGTGCATCTGAAGTCAGGGCAAGGATCAGACGATCGCTCAGGTTGGACTTTCTGCCCTGATGGCCCTTTCTTGAAGGGGGTTGGATCACGAGGACATGGGGGTTTTCCCACGATGGGAGTTGTGAGAAGCTCCAAACTGCAAAGATTCTTCTGCAGGACAATTGAGACCTGTTGGTTGGCTCCAGGCCAACGATTCCGAGCAGGGTTCTAAACATGGATGGCTGGGTAGCTCACCTCGCATTCCAATGGTCTCCAAGCAACAAGACAGGTTAGATCTGCTGGATGTGGGGGGCAACCGAGGAGGCTGAGTTGAAATGGACTCTCCTGTGGATGTGTCCTAATATGTTTTTGTGTCTATGGAGACCTTGGAATGAAGCGGTGGCCCTGGGGCCCTGAAGGGTTCTCCTAAACAGAGGCTTTGACACAGGTCCAACGTGCATGTTTCCCATGTGTAGATGAGATTTGTTCTGATGGGTGAGTCAAGAAACAGCCATATGCTGGTATTGCAATCCAGGCCTCTGAGGAGAGATGCCTGGAAACCAAAGCAATGGATCCGATTAGTGCCTAGGGGCCTGTTCGTTCGTTTTTACCTCTGGGGACATCAGTCTACGGGACTGAGTGCAGGTAGGTGCTCAGATGGGCTCAGATTGCCCCTGTTTGTCCTGGGAAGCCACAACTATTGGGATGGCCTCAGGGACTTTGAAGGCTATCCTATTAGTAGGGTTGTGGCCATTGGAATGGGCACATACAATTCCCTTGGAGAGGGCAAGTACAGTCCTCAGGTTTGGCTCCAGGGCCCTGAGCCTGTAGGGTGTGTAGGCCAGAGCTGTTTGGACAGTTGTCTGAAAACACAAACTCGGCTTATGTTTTGGGTCATAGGTATGGCAGGACTGATCTACAGACCATGAGGAGAACACTTCGGGATATGAAAAAAGGGCGATTGTGAGGCTCTTGCTCAAGTTTTTGTCTCTGGATATCGTGTCACTCATGGTCGTGAAATTGCCGGGTGACTTCATGGGAAATGGACGAGTCTTACTCTCTGGGGGTTCGGTCCCGTCCAAAGAGTTTGGGGTCATTCTGGGGATGGAAGAAGTCCGTTTTTTTGTTGTTGTCGATTTGTTTCATTTTGTTTTTCAACCTCAGATGTCCCACCAAATGAGGTATTCCAGAGTAGAGCCTTGGGTGGGGCGACTGGACAACCAGAAATCTGGTTAAAAATTGGGGACTAGGGACATGTCAAGCCCATTATGACATCTAATGGTTCAGCCACTGAGAGGACTTACTATAGGACAGGACTCACGCTGAGGTCACAATGCGTGTTTATGCTCTCGTCGCACTCAAGAATGGGCGTGGCCTCAGGGTGAATGCTGGTTTCTCCTACACTGAACGTTGGACAACATGCCAACCACAAGGTTTCTTGCCATGGGTCAGGAAGAGTTCTAATTTCTGCATCACAGTCTCCCGTGAGCAGTGATTGGAGATAAGGTCTAGGTTCTGAAGCCTGAAAACTGAGGTAGGGAAGAGATGATGTCCTAAGGCCATGGCGGGTCTGATGTGCTCAGCCTGCGGTCAGCTGTCTGGGTGTTGGTCAGCAGGTCCGGGCTCAGGTTGTGTCAGACAGTGCATTAGTGCCCATGTTAGACTATATAATTTGGGTACATTCGAGGGCCGTGTAGGTTTATCCTCCTTTAACCTGCCTGGGCTGCTCATTAGGCAATATATTTTTTCTAGAGGGCAGGCAGAGTGCTTCATTGTCGGTCCGGAATTGCCAAACTTGAGGGCTTCGGGGCCAGGAGAGTGAGGACGGAAGTCTGAGAACACAAGCTAGACTTCGGATTCAGGGTGAGGGCACGGCAGGTACCCCCTGCAGATCTGAACCAATATCTCATGCATCTGAAGTCAGGGCGAGGATCCGACGTTGGCTCAGGTTGGAGTTTCTGTGCATGACGGCCCCTTCATGAAGGGAGCGGAATCTCGAGGCCATGGAGGTTTTCCACGTTGGGAGATGTGGGATGCCCCCTTCAAGGATTCCTTCTGCGGGACAATTAAGACCTGTTGGACAGCTCCAGGACATCCCATATGGAATGACTCCAGAGCACCGTTCAAGGATGGATGCCTGGGAAGTCCGCCTCGCCTTCCAATTGTCTCCTAGCAACAAGACAGTTTAGATCTAATGGATCTGCGGGAGCAACCGGGGTGGCTGAGTTGAAATGCACTTTCCAGAGGATGGGTCCTAACGTGTGTTTGTGTCCATGAGGGCCTTGGAATGGGGAGGTGGCACCGGGACCCTGAAGTGTTCTCCTTAGCTTTGGCTTAGCTCCCATGCACAAGTTTCCTTGTGGAGACGAGATTTGTTCTGATAGGTGCCTCAGGAAATCCCCTCTCTTGGTATTGGCATCCAGGCTTTTGAGGAGACATGCCTGTAATCCAAAGCAATGGATCCGATAATGGCCTCGGGTCCTGTCTTGTTCAATTTTCTTGGTATGAGTGGAGGTAGATGAGTGGAGGTAGATGCTCAGCCGGTATCAACCGCCCTTTTTTGTCCCGGGCGACCTACACTATTGGGATGGCCTCAGGGACTTTGGAGGGTTCTCCTAATTTGTACGATTTTTGACAATGGAATGGGCAGAATTCCCATGGATTGGGTGGGGGCAGTCCTAATGTGTGGCTCCAGGGGCCCCAGCCAGGAGGGAGTGTGGCCCAGGACTTTGAGGACAGAAGACTGAAAACACAAACTCAGCTTAAGTTTGGGGAAGTAGGTATGGCACGCCCGATCTACAAACCATGAGAAGAACTCTTCAGGATATGAAGAAAGTGCGAGTCTGAGGCGCTTGCTCAGGCTTTTGTCTCTGGATTTTGTTTCAGCGATGGCCGTGGAATGTTGGGGAGTTATCATGGGCCATGGACGAATCTTCCTCTCTGTGGATTTGGCCCGATCCCAATTGTTTTTTGTCAATCTGTGGGATGGGAGGACTCCTTTCAAGTTTGTTACCTCAGGTGTCCCACCAAAAGAGGAATTCCAAAGCAGAGCCCTGGGGAAGAGTGAAGGGACACCCCGAACTATGGTTAAAAATTGGGGCCTAGGGGCATGGCAAGCCCAATATGCTGTCTCTTCATATAGGCCCTGAGAGGCCTTACCTGAGGACTGGGCTCAGGCTGAGGGTCACAATGTGTGTTTGTGACCAATGTGGCCCGCAAACATGGGCTGGGCCTCATGGGCCACGCTTGTTTCAACTACACTGAACGTTGGACAACATGCCTACCATAAGGTTTCTTGCCATGGGGAAAGAGTTCTGATTTCTGCATCATTTTCAACACTGGGCAGTTGTTGGAGATAAGGTCTAGGTTCTGGAGCCAGAAAACCGCAGTTGGGAAGAGATGACGACCTAAGGCCATGGCGGGATTGAAGTGCTCAGTGTGCGGCCAGCTGTCTGGGTGGGACCAGGAGGTCCAGGCTCAGGCTGGGTCAGAAGGGGAAATAGTACCCAGGTCAGCCTATATGTTTGGGGTACAGCCGAATGGCGTGCAGGTTGATCCTCATTTGCGGTTTCGGGGTCGCCCTGAGGGCAATGTTTTACTTCTGTAGGGCAGGCAGAGTGCGGCATTGTAGTTCTGGATTGCCAAACTGGAGGGCTTGTGGGCCAGTAGTCTGAGGACGGGGTCTGAGAACCCAAGCTAGGCCTAGGTTTCTGGGTGAGGATATGGCAGGCACAAGCTACAGACCTCAATAGAGATCTCGTGCATCTGAAGTCAGGGCAAGGATCAGACGATCGCTCAGGTTGGACTTTCTGCCCTGATGGCCCTTTCCTGAAGGGGTTGGATCACGAGGACATGGGGGTTTTTCCACGATGGGAGTTGTGAGAAGCTCCAAACTGCAAAGATTCTTCTGCAGGACAATTGAGACCTGTTGGTTGGCTCCAGGCCAACGATTCTGAGCAGGGTTCTAAGGATGGATGGCTGGGTAGCCCACCTCGCATTCCAATTGTCTCCAAGCAACAAAACAGGTTAGATCTGCTGGAATGTGGGGGGCAACCGAGGAGGCTGAGTTGAAATGGACTCTCCTGTGAATGTGTCCTAATATGTTTTTGTGTCTATGGAGACCTTGGAATGAAGCGGTGGCCCTGGGGCCCTGAAGGGTTCTCCTAAACAGAGGCTTTGACACAGCTCCAACGTGCATGTTTCCCATGTGTAGATGAGTTTTGTTCTGATGGGTGAGTCAAGAAACAGCCATATGTTGGTATTGAGATCCAGGCCTCTGAGGAGAGATGCCTGGAAACCAAAGCAATGGATCCGATTAGTGCCTAGGCGCCTGTTCGTTCGTTTTTACCTCTGGGGACATAAGTCTACGGGTCTGAGTGCAGGTAGGTGCTCAGATGGGCTCAGATTGCCCCTGTTTGTCCTGGGAAGCCACTACAATTGGGATGGCCTTAGGGACTTTGGAGGTTATCCTATTAGTAGGGTTGTGGCCATTGGAATGGGCACATACAATTCCCTTGGAGAGGGCAAGTACAGTCCTCAGGTTTGGCTCCAGGGCCCTGAGCCTGTAGGGTGTGTAGGCCAGAGCTGTTTGGACAGTTGTCTGAAAACACAAACTCGGCTTATGTTTTGGGTCCAGGTATGGCAGGACTGATCTACAGACCATGAGGAGAACACTTCGGTATATGAAAAAAGGGCGAGTGTGAGGCTCTTGCTCAAGTTTTTGTCTCTGGATATCGTGTCACTCATGGTCGTGAAATTGCCGGGTGACTTCATGGAAAATGGACGAGTCTTACTCTCTGGGGGTTCGGTCCCGTCCAAAGAGTTTGGGGTCATTCTGAAGATGGAAGAAGTCCGTTTTTTTGTTGTTTTTGTCGATTTGTTTCATTTTGTTTTTCAACCTCAGATGTCCCACCAAATGAGGGATTCCAGAGTAGAGCCCTGGGGTGGGGCGACTGGACAACCAGAAATCTGGTTAAAAATTGGGGACTAGGGACATGTCAAGCCCATTATGACATCTAATGGTCCAGCCACTGAGAGGACTTACTAGAGGACAGGACTCATGCTGAGGTCACAATGCGTTTTTATGCTCTCGTCGCACTCAAGAATGGGAGGGGCCTCAGGGTGAATGCTGGTTTCTCCTAACCTGAACGTAGGACAACATGCCAACCACAGTCCTCAGGTTTGGCTCCAGGGGCCTGAGCCTGTAGGTTGTGTAGGCCAGGGCTGTTTGGACAGTTGTCAGAAAACACAAACTTGGCTTATGTTTCAGGTCATAGGTAAGGCAGGACTTATCTATAGACCATGAGGAGAACTTTTCGGGATTTGAGAGAATCGCGAGTGTGAGGCTCTTGCTCAAGTTTTTGTCTCTGGATATCGTGTCACTCATGGTCGTGAAATTTCTGGGTGACATCATGGGAAATGGACGAGTCTTACTCCCTCGTGGTTTGGCCCAGTCCAAAGCGTTTGGGGTTACTCTGTGGGATGGAATAAGTCCGTTTTTTTTTTTTTTTTGATGTTGTTTTCTCTTTAACCTCAGGTGTCTCACCAAATGATGGATTCCAGAGTAGAGCCCTGGGGGGGGGGGGTGACTGGACAATCAGAAATATGGTTAAAAATTGGGCCCTGGGACATATCAAGCCCATTATGACATCTAATGGTCCAGTCACTGAGAGGACTTACTAGAGGACAGGACTCATGCTGAGGGTCACAATGCGTGTTTATGCCCTAGTCGCACTCAAGAATGAGCGGGGCCTCAGGGTGAATGCTGGTCTCTCCTACACACTGAACGTTGGACGACGTGCCACAAGGTTTCTTACAATGGGTAAGGAGGTGTTCTGATTTCTGCATCACACTCACCCCTGGGCAGGCCTCGGTTCTGAGGCCTGAAAACTGAGGTAGGGAAGAGATGATGACCTAAGGCCATGGCGGGTCTTATGTGCTCAGTGTTTGGTCTGTTTTCTGGGTGTTGGTCAGGAGGTCCGGGTTCAGGTAGTGTCCGACAGTGCATTAGTGTCCAGGTTAGACTATATCATTTGGGTGAAGTCGAGTGCTGTGGAGGTTTATCCTCATTGAAGGTGCCTGGGCAGCTCATGAGGCAATAATTTTTTTCAAGAGGGCAGGCAGAGTGCTGCATTGTCGGTCCGGATTTGCCAACATGAGGGCTTCCGTGCCAGGAGTGTGAGGACGGACGTCTGAGAAGACAAGCTAGACTTGAGTTTCAGGGCGAGGGCACGGCAGGTACCCCCTGCAGATCTGAAACAATACGCATGCATCTGAAGTCAGGGCGAGGATCAGACGTTGGCTCAGGTTGGAGTTTCCGTGCATGAAGGCCGCTTCATGAAGGGAGCGAATCTCGAGGCCATTGAGTTTTTCCCACTTTGGGAGTTCTGGGATGCCCCCTTGAAGGATTCCTTTAGCGGGACAATTGAGACCTTTTGGACAGCTCCAGGACATCCCATATGGAATGACTCCAGAGCACCGTTCGAGGATGGATGCCTGGGAAGCCCACCTCGCATTCCAATTGTCTCCTAGTAACAAGACAGTTTAGATATGACGGCTCTGCGGGAGCAACCGGGGTGGCTGAGTTGAAATGGACTTTCCTGAGGATGGGTCGTAATGTGTTTTTGTGTCCATGAGGGCCTTGGAATGGGGCGGTGGCACCGGGACCATGAAGTACTCTCCTATGCTTTGGACATGGCTCCCATGCATAGGTTTCCTTGTGGAGACGAGATGAGTTCTGCTGGGTGCCTCAGCAAAACCCCTATGCTCGTATTTGAATCAGGCTTTTGAGGAGACATGTCTGTAAAACAAGGCAATGGATCCTATTATGGCCTAGGGTCCTGTCTGGTTCAATCTTTTCCTTGGGGACATCCATTTATGGTATGAGTGGAGGTCGATTATCAGCTGGTGTCAGACAGCCCTTGTTTGTTCCGGGCGACCTACACTATTGGGATGGCCTCAGGGACTTTGGAGGTTTCTCCTAATTTGTACGATTTTGGACAATGGAATGGGCAGAATTCCCATGGATTGTTAGGCACAGTCCTAATGTGTGGCTCCAGGGGCCCCAGCCTGGAGGGTGTGTGGCGCACGACTTTGAGGACAGAAGTCTGAAAACACAAACTCAGCTTAGGTTTGGGGACGTAGGTATGGCAGGCCTGAGCTACAAACCTTGAAAAGAACTCCTCAGGATATGAAGAAAGTGCGAGTCTGAGGTGCTTGCTCAGGTTTTTGTCTTTGGATTTTGTATCAGCGACGGCACAATCTACAGACCTGAATCGAGATCTCGTGCATCTGAAGTCAGGGCGAGGATCAGACGATCGCTGAATTTGGTGTTTCTGTCCCTGACGGCCCCTTCACGAAGGGGCGGCATCACTAGGCCATGGGGGTTTTCCCACGATGGGAGTTGTGAGAAGCTCCAAACTGCAAAGTGTCTTCCGAGGACATTTGAGTCCTTTTTTTCCCCTCCGGCCAATGATTCTGAGCAGGGTTCTAAGGATGCATGGCTGGGTAGCCCACCTCGCATTCCTATTGTCTCCTAGAAACAAGACAGGTTATCTGCTGGATCTGGGGGAGCAACCGAGGAGGCTGAGTTCAAATGGACTCTCCTTTGGATGGGTCCTAATGTGCTTTTGTGTCTATGGAGACCTTGGAATGAAGCGGGGGCACTGGGGCCCTGAAGGGTTCTTCTAAACAGAGGCTTTGACACAGCTCCAACGTGCAAGTTTCCCATGGGTAGATGAGATGTTTTCTGATGGGTGACTCAAGAAAGAGCTATATGCTGGTTTTGAAATCCAGGCCTCTGAGGAGAGATGCCTGGAAACCAAAGCAATGGATATGATTAGTGCCTAGGGGCCTGTTCTTTCCTTTTTACCTCTGGGGACATCTGTCTATGGGTCTGAGTACAGGTAGGTGCTCAGATGGGCTCAGATTGCCCCTGTTTTACCTGGGAAGCCACCACTATTGAGATGGATCAGGGACTTTGGAGATTTATCCTATTAGAAGGGATGTGGCCATTGGAATGGGCACACACAATTCCCTTGGAGAGGGCAAGTACAGTCCTCAGGTTTGGCTCCAGTGGCCTGAGCCTGTAGGTTGTGTAGGCCAGGGCTGTTTGGACAGTTGTCTGAAAGCACAAACTTGGCTTATGTTTCAGGTCATAGGTATGGCAGGACTTAAACTACAGACCATGAGGAGAACTTTTCGGGATTTGAGGAAAGGGCGAGTGTGAGGCTCCTGCTCAAGTTTTTGTCTCTGGATATCGTGTCACTCATGGTCGTGAAATTTCTGGGTGACTTCATGGGGAATGGACGAGTCTTACTCCCTGGTGGTTTGGACCAGTCCAAAGCGTTTGGGGTCACTCTGTGGGATGGAAGAAGTCCGTTTTTTTTTTTTTTTGATGTTGTTTTCTATTTAACCTCAGGTGTCCCACCAAATTAGGGATTCCAGAGTAGAGCCCTGGGGGGGTGGTGACTGGATATTCAGAAATCTGGTTAAAAATTGGGGCGTAGGGACATATCAAGCCCATTATGACAACTAATGGTCCAGTCACTGAGAGGACTTACTAGAGGACAGGACTCATGCTGAGGGTCACAATGCGTTGTTATGCTTTTGTCGCACTCAAGAATGGGCGGGGCCTCAGTGTGAATGCTGGTTTCTTCTACACTGAATGTTGGACGGCGTGCCAAACACAAGGTTTCTTAGCATGGGTAAGGAGGTGTTCTGATTTCTGCATCAACTCACCCCTGGGCAGTGATTGGAGATAATGTCTCGGTTCTGAGGCCTAAAAACTGAGGTAGGGAAGAGAGGATGACCTAAGGACAAGGTGGTCTTATATGCTCAGTGTGTGGACTGCTTTCCGGGTGTTGGTCAGGAGGTCCGGGCTCAGGTTGTGTCCGACAGTGTATTAGTGCCCAGGTTAGACTATATCATTTGGGTGAAGTCGAGTGCTGTGGAGGTTTATCCTCATTGAAGGTGCCTGGGCAGCTCATGAGGCAATAATTTTTTTCTAGAGGGAAGGCAGAGTGCTGCATTGTGGGTCTGGAATTGCCAAACTTGAGGGCTTCGGGGCCAGGAGTGTGAGGATGGAAGTCTGAGAAGAGAAGCAAGACTTGGGTTTCAGGGCGAGGGCACGGAACGTACCCCCTGCAGATCTGAAACAATACTAATGCATCTGAAGTCAGGGCGAGGATCAGACGTTGGCTCAGGTGGGAGTTTCCGTGCATGACGGCCGCTTCATGAAGGGAGTGGAATCTCGAGGCCATTGAGGTTTTCCCACGTTGGGAGTTGTGGGATGCCCCCTTCAAGGATTCCTTCTGCGGGACAATAGAGACCTGTTGGACAGCTCCAGGACATCCCATATGGAATGACTCCAGAGCACTGTTCGAGGATGGATGCCTTGGAAGCCAGCCTTGCATTCCAATTGTCTCCTAGCAAAAAGGCAGTTTAGATCTGATGGCTCAGCGGGAGCAACCGGGTTGGCTGAGTTGAAATGGACTTTCCTGAGGATGGGTCCTAATGTGTTTTTGTGTCCATGAGGGCCTTGGAATGGGGCGGTGGCACCGGGACCCTGAAGTACTCTCCTATGCTTTGGACATGGCTCCCATGCACAGGTTTCCTTGTGGAGACGAGATGAGTTCTGCTGGGTGCCTAGGCAAAAGCCCTATGCTCGTATTTGAATCAGGCTTTTGAGGAGACATGCCTGTAAACCAAGGCAATGGATCCTATTATGGCCTAGGGTCCTGTCTGGTTCAATCTTCTCCTCTGGGGACTTCCATTTATGGTATGAGTGGTGGTAGATTATCAGCTGGTGTCAGACAGCCCTTGTTTGTTCCGGGCAACCTACACGATTGGAAAGGCCTCAGGTACTTTGGAGGTTTCTCCTAATTTGTACGATTTTGGACAATGGAATGGGCAGAATTCCCATGGATTGGTAGGCACAGTCCTAATGTGTGGCTCCAGGGGCCCCAGCCTGGAGGGTGTGTGTCCCTGGACTTTGAGGACAGAAGACTGAAAACAAAAACTCAGCTTAGGATTGGGGACGTAGGTATGGCAGGCCCGATCTACAAACCATGAGAAGAACTCTTCAGGATATGAAGAAAGTGCGAGTCTGAGGTGCTTGCTCAGGTTTTTGTCTCTGGATTTTGTATCAGCCATGGCACAATCTACAGACCTGAATCGAGATCTCGTGCATCTGAAGTCAGGGCGAGGATCAGACGATCGCTCAAGTTGGTGTTTCTGTCCCTGATGGCCCCTTCACGAAGGGGGGGCATCACGAGGCCATGGGGGTTTTCCCACGATGGGATTGTGAGAAGCTCCAAACTGCAAAGTGTCTTCTGCAGGGCAATTGAGACCTGTTGTTTGGCTCCAGGCCAATGATTCTGCGCAGGGTTCTAAGGATCTATGGCTGGGTAGCCCACCTCGCAATCCAATTGTCTCCTTGGACAAGACAGGTTAGATCTGACGGCTCTGCGGGAGCAACCGTGGTGGCTGATTTGAAATGGACTTTCCTGAGGATGGGTCCTAATGTGTTTTTGTGTCCATGAGGGCCTTGGAATGGGGCGGTGGCTCCGGGACACTGAAGTACTCTCCTATTTTTTGGACATGGCTCCCATGCACAGGTTTCCTTGTGGAGACGAGATGAGTTCTGCTGGGTGCCTCAGTAAAACCCCTATGCTCGTATTTGAATCAGGCTTTTGAGGAGACATGCCTGTAAACCAGGGCAATGGATCCTATTATGGCCTAGGTTCCTGTCTGGTTCAATCTTCTCCTATGGGGACATCCATTTATGGTATGAGTGGAGGTAGATTATCAGCTGGTGTCAGACAGCCCTTGTTTGTTCCGGGCGACCTACACTATTGTGATGGCCTCAGGGACTTTGGAGGTTTCTCCTAATTTGTACGATTTTGGACAATGGAATGGGCAGAATTCTCATGGATTGGTAGGCACAGTCCTAATATGTGGCTCCAGGGGCCCCAGCCTGGAAGGTGTGTGGCCCAGGACTTTGAGGACAGAAGTCTGAAAACACAAACTCAGCTTAGGTTTGGGGACGTAGGTATGGCAGGCCCGATCTACAAACCATGAGAAGAACTCTTCAGGATATGAAGAAAGTGCGAGTCTGAGGTGCTTGCTCAGGTTTTTGTCTCTGGATTTTGTATCAGCGATGGCACAATCTACAGACCTGAATCGAGATCTCGTGCATCTGAAGTCAGGGCGAGGATCAGACGATCGCTCAAGTTGGTGTTCCTGTCCCTGATGGCCCATTCACGAAGTGGGGGCATCACGAGGCTATGGGGGTTTTCCCACGATGGGATTTGTGAGAAGCTCCAAACTGCAAAGTGTCTTCTGCAGGACAATTGAGACCTGTTGTTTGGCTCCAGGCCAATGATTCTGAGCAGGGTTCTAAGGATGCATGGCTGGGTAGCCCACCTCGCATTCCAATTGTCTCCTAGACACAAGACAAATTAGATCTGCTAGATCTGGGGGAGCAACCGAGGAGGCTGAGTTGAAATGGACTCTGCTATGGATGGGTCCTAATGTGCTTTTGTGTCGATGGAGACCTTGGAATGAAGTGGTGGCACTGGGGTCCTGAGGGTTCTCCTAAACAGAGGCTTTGACACAGCTCCAACGTGCAAGTTTCCCATGGGTAGATGAGATGTTTTCTGATGGGTGAGTCAAGAAACAGCCATATGCTGGTTTTGAAATCCAGGCCTCTGAGGAGAGATGCCTGGAAACCAAAGCAATGGATATGATTAGTGCCTAGGGGCCTGTTCTTTCCTTTTTACCTCTGGGGACATCTGTCTATGGGTCTGAGTACAGGTAGGTGCTCAGATCGGCTCAGATTGCCTCTGTTTTACCTGGAAAGCCACCACTAATGAGATGGATCAGGGACTTTAGAGGTTTATCCTATTAGAAGGGATGTGGCCATTGGAATGGGCACACACAATTCCCTTGGAGAGGGCAAGTACAGTCCTCAGGTTTCGCTCCAGGGGCCTGAGCCTTTAGGTTGTGTAGGCCAGGGCTGTTTGGACAGTTGTCTGAAAGCACAAACTTGGCTTATGTTTCAGGTCATGTATGGCAGGACTTATCTACAGACCATGAGGAGAACTTTTCGGGATATGAGAAAAGGGCGAGTGTGAGGCTCTTGCTCAAGTTTTTGTCTCTTGATATCGTGTCACTCATGGTCGTGAAATTTCTGGGTGACTTCATGGGAAATGGACGAGTCTTACTCTCTGGTGGTTTGGACCAGTTTAAAGAGTTTGGGGTCACTCTGTGGGAAGGAAGAAGTCCGTTTTTTTTTTTTTTTGATGTTGTTTTCTTTTTAACCTCAGGTGTCCCACCAAATGAGAGATTCCAGAGTAGAGCCCTGGGGGGGTGACTGGACAATCAGAAATCTGGTTAATAATTGGGCCTAGGGTCATATCAAGCCCATTATGACATCTAATGGTCCAGTCACTGAGAGGACTTACTAGAGGACAGGACTCATGCTGAGGGTCACAATGCGTGTTTATGCCCTTGTCTCACTCACGATTGGGCGGGGCCTCAGGGTGAATGCTGGTTTCTCCTACACTGAACGTTGGACGACGTGCCAACCACAAGGTTTCTTACCGTGTGTAAGGAGGTGTTCTGATTTCTGCATCACACTCACCCCTGGACAGTTATTGGAGATAATGTCTCGGTTCTGAGGCCTGAAAACTGAGGTAGGGAAGAGATGAGGACCTAAGGCCATGGCGGGTCTTATGTGCTCAGTGTGCGGTCTGCTTTCCGGGTCTTGGTCGGGAGGTTCGGGCTCAGGTTGTGTTCGACAGTGCATTAAGGCCCAGGTTAGAATATATACTTAGGGTAAAGTCCAGTGCTGTGGAGGTTTATCCTCATTGAAGGTGCCTGGGCAGCTCATGAGGCAATAATTTTTTTCTAGAGGGCAGGCAGAGTGCTGCATTGTGGGTCCGGAATTGCCAAACATGAGGGCTTCGGGGCCAGGAGTGTGAGGACGGAAGTCTGAAAAGACAAGCTAGACTTGGGTTTCAGGGCGAGGGCACGGCAAGTACCCCTGCAGATCTGAACCAATACTCATGCATCTGAATCAGGGGGAGGATCAGACGTTGGCTCAGGTTGGAGTTTCTGTGCATGAGGGCCGTTTCATGAAAGGAGTGGAATCTCAAGGCCATTGAGGTTTTCCCACGTTGGGAGTTGTGGGATGCCCCCTTCAAGGATTCCTTCTGCGGGACAATTGAGACCTGTTGGACAGCTCCAGGACATCCCATATGGAATGACTCCAGAGCACCGTTCGAGGATGGGTGCCTGGAAGCCAGCTTCGCATTCCAATTGTCTCCTAGCAACAAGACAGTTTAGATCTGATGGCTCTGCAGGAGCAACCGGGGTGGCTGAGTTGAAATGGACTTTCCTGAGGATGGGTCCTAATGTGTTTTTGTGTCCATGAGGGCCTTAGAAAGGATCGGTGGCACCGGGACCCTGAAGTTCTCTCCTATGCTTTGGACATGGCTCCCCTGCACAGGTTTCCTTGTGGAGATGAGATGAGTTCTGCTGGGTGCCTCAGCAACACCCCTATGCTCATATTGGAATCAGGCTTTTGAGGAGACATGCGTGTAAACCAAGGCAATGGATCCTATTATGGCCTAGGGTCCTGTCTGGTTCAATCTTCTCCTCTGGGGACATCCATTTATGGTATGAGTGGAGGTAGATTATCTGCTGGTGTCAGACAGCCCTTGTTTGTTCCGGGCGACCTACACTATTGGGATGGCCTCAGGGACTTTGGAGGTTTCTCCTAATTTGTAGGATTTTGGACAATGGAATGGGCAGAATTCTCATGGATTGGTAGGCACAGTCCTAATGTGTGGCTCCAGGGGCCCCAGCCTGGAGGGTGTGTGGCCCAGGACTTGAGGACAGAAGTCTGAAAACACAAACTCAGCTTAGGAAGGGGACGTAGGTATGGCAGGCCCGATCTACAAACCATGAGAAGAACTCTTCAGGATATGAAGAAAGTGCGAGTCTGAGGCGCTTGCTCAGGTTTTTGTCTCTGGATTTTGTATGAGCGATGGCACAATCTACAGACCTGAATCGAGATCTCGTGCATCTGAAGTCAGGGCGAGGATCAGACGATCGCTCAAGTTGGTGTTTCTGTCCCTGATGGCCCCTTCACGAAGGGGGGGCATCACGAGGCCATGGGGGTTTTCCCACCATGAGTGTTAGAAGCTCCAAACTGCAAAGTGTCTTCTGCAGGACAATTGAGACCTGCTGTTTGGCTCCAGGCCAATGATTCTGAGCAGGGTTCTAAGGATGCATGGCTGGGTAGCCCACCTCGCATTCCAATTGTCTCCTAGACACAAGACAGGTTAGATCTGCTGGATCTGGGGGAGCAACCGAGGAGGCTGAGTTGAAATGGACTCTCCTATGGATGGGTCCTAATGTGCTTTTGTGTCTATGGAGACCTTGGAATGAAGCGGTGGCACTGGGGCCCTGAAATGTTCTCCTAAACAGATGCTTTGACACAGCTCCAACGTGCAAGTTTCTCATGTGTAGATGAGATGTTTTGTGATGGGTGAGTCAAGAAACAGCCATATGCTGGTTTTGAAATCCAGGCCTCTGAGGAGAGATGTCTGGAAACCAAAGCAATGGATATGATTAGTGCCTAGGGGCCTGTTCTTTCCTTTTTACCTCTGGGGACATCTGTCTATGGGTCTGAGTACAGGTAGGTGCTCAGATGGGCTCAGATTGCCCCTGTTTTACCTGGGAAGTTACCACTAATGAGATGGATCAGGGACTTTGGAGGTTTATCGTATTAGAAGGGATGTGGCCATTGGAATGGGCACACACAATTCCCTTGGAGAGGGCAAGTACAGTCCTCAGGTTTGGCTCCAGGGGCCTGAGCCTATAGGTTGTGTAGGCCAGGGCTGTTTGGACAGTTGTCTGAAAACACAAACTTGGCTTATGTTTCAGGTCATAGGTATGGCAGGACTTATCTACAGACCATGAGGAGAACTTTTCGGGATTTGAGAAAAGGGCGAGTGTGAGGCTCTTGCTCAAGTTTTTGTCTCTGGATATCGTGTCACTCATGGTCGTGAAATTTCTGGGTGACTTCATGGGAAATGGACGAGTCTTACTCCCTGGTGGTTTGGACCAGGCTAAAGCGTTTGGGGTCACTCTGTGGGATGGAAGAGGTCCGTTTTTTTTTTTTTTTGATGTTGTTTTCTTTTTACCCTCAGGTGTCTAACCTAATGAGGGATTCCTGAGTAGCGCCCTTGGGGGGGGTGACTGGACATTCAGAAATCTGGTTAAAAATTGGCGCCTAGGGACATATCAAGCCCATTATGACATCTAATGGTCCAGTCACTGAGAGGACTTACTAGAGGACAGTACTCATGCTGAGGGTCACAATGCGTGTTTATGCCCTTGTCGCACTCAGGATTGGGCGGGGCCTCAGGGTGAATGCTGGTTTCTCCTACACTGAACGTTGGACGACGTGCCAACCACAAGGTTTCTTACCATGGGTAAGGAGGTGTTCTGATTTCTGCATCACACTCACCCCTGGGCAGTGATTGGAGATAATGTCTCGGTTCTGAGGCCTGAAAACTGAGGTAGGGAAGAGATGAGGACCTAAGACCATGGCGGGTCTTATGTGCTCAGTGTGCTCTGTGCTTTCCGGGTGTTGGTCAGGAGGTCCGTGCTCAGGTTGTGTCCGACAGTGCATTAGTGCCCAGGTTAGACTATATAATTTGTGTGAAGTCGTGTGCTGTGGAGGTTTATCATCATTGAAGGTGCCTATACAGCTCATGATGCAATAATTTTTTTTCTAGGGGGCAGGCAGAGTGCTGCATTGTGGGTCCGGAATTGCCAAACTTGAGGGCTTCGGGGCCAGGAGTGTGAGGACGGAATTCTGAGAAGACAAGCTAGACTTGGGTTTCAGGGCGAGGGCATGGCAGGTACCCCCTGCAGATCTGAACCAATACTCATGAATCTGAAGTCAGGGCCAGGATCAGACGTTGGCTCAGGTTGGAGTTTCCGTGCATGACGGCCGCTTCATGAAGGGAGTGGAATCTCGAGGCCATTGAGGATTTCCCACGTTGGGAGTTGTGGGATGCCCCCTTCAAGGATTCCTTTTGCGGGACAATTGAGACCTGTTGGACAGCTCCAGGACATCCCTTATGGAATGACTCCAGAGCACCGTTCGAGGATGGATGCCTGGGAAGCCCGCCTTGCACACCAATTGTCTACTAGCAATAAGACAGTTTAGATCTGATGGCTCTGCGGGAGCAACCGGGGTGGCTGTGTTGAAATGGACTTTCCTGAGGATGGGTCCTAATGTGTTTTTGTGTCCATGAGGGCCCTGGAATGGGGCGGTGGTACCGGGACCCTGAAGTACTCTCCTATGCTTTGGACATGGCTCCCATGCACAGGTTTCCTTGTGGAGATGAGATGAGTTCTGCTGGGTGCCTCAGCAAAACCCCTATGCTCGTATTGGAATCAAGCTTTTGAGGAGACATGCCTGTAAACCAAGGCAATGGATCCTATTATGGCCTAGGGTCCTGTCTGGTTCAATCTTCTCCTCTGGGGACATCCATGTATGGTATGAGTGGAGGTAGATTATCAGCTGGTGTCAGACAGCCCTTGTTTGGTCCGGGCGACCTACAAAATTGGGATGGCCTCAGGGATTTTGGAGGTTTCTCCTAATTTGTACGATTTTGGACAATGGAATGGGCAGAATTCCCATGGATTTGTAGGCACAGTCCTAATGTGTGGCTTCAGAGGCTCCAGCATGAGGGTGTGTGGCCCAGGACTTTGAGGACAGAAGTCTGAAAACACAAACTCAGCTTAGGTTTGGGGACGTAGGTATGGCAGGCCCGATCTACAAACCATGAGAAGAACTCTTCAGGATATGAAGAAAGTGCGAGTCTGAGGCTCTTGCTCAGGTTTTTGTCTCTGGATTTTGTATCAGCGATGGCACAATTTACAGACCTGAATCGAGATCTCGTGCATCTGAAGTCAGGGCGAGGATCAGACGATCGCTCAAGTTTGTGTTTCTGTCCCTGATGGCCCATTCACGAAGGGGGGGCATCACGAGGCCATGGGGGTTTTCCCACGATGGGATTTGTGAGAATCTCCGAACTGCAAAGTGTCTTCTGCAGGACAATTGCGATCTGCTGTTTGGCTCCGCCAATGATTCTGAGCAGGGTTCTAAAGATGCATGGCTGGGTAGCCCACCTCGCATTCCAATTGTCTCCTAGACACAAGACAAGTTAGATCTGCTGGATCTGGGGGAGCAACTGAGGAGGCTGAGTTGAAATGGACTCTCCTATGGATGGGTCCTAATGTGCTTTTGTGTCTATGGTGACCTTGGAATGAAGCCGTGGCACTGGGGTCCTGAAGGGTTCTCCTAAACAGAGGCTTTGACACAGCTCCAAAGTGCAGGTTTCCCTTATGTAGATGAGATGTTTTCTGATCGGTGAGTCAAGAAACAGCCATATGCTGGTTTTGAAATCCAGGCCTCTGAGGAGAGATGCCTGTAAACCAAAGCAATGGATATGATTAGTGCCTAGGGGCCTGTTCTTTCCTTTTTACCTCTGGGGACATCTTTCTATGGGTCTGAGTACAGGTAGGTGCTCAGATGGGCTCACATTGCCCGTTTTTGACCTGGGAAGCCACCACTAATGAGATGAATCAGGGACTTTGGAGGTTTATCCTATTAGAAGGGATGTGGCCATTGGAATGGGCACACACAGTTCCCTTGGAGAGGGCAAGTACAGTCCTCAGGTTTGGCTCCAGGGGCCTGAGCCTGTAGGTTGTGTAGGCCAGGGCTGTTTGGACAGTTGTCTGAAAGCACAAACTTGGCTTATGTTTCAGGTCATAGGTATGGCAGGACTTATCTACAGACCATGAGGAGAACTTTTCGGGATTTGAGAAAAGGGCGAGTGTGAGGCTCTTGCTCAAGTTTTTGTCTCTGGATATTGTGTCACTCATGGTCCTGAAATTTCTGGGTGACTTCATTGGAAATGGACGAGTCTTACTCCCTGGTGGTTTGGCCCAGTCCAAATCATATGGGGTCACTCTGTGGGATGGGATGGATGAAGTCCGTTTTTTTTTTTATGTTGTTTTCTTTTTAACCTCAGGTGTCCCACCAAATGAGGGATTCCAGAGTAGAGCCCTGGGGGGGGGTGACTGGACAATCAGAAATCTGGTTAAAAATTGGGGCTTAGGGACATATCAAGCCCATTATGACATCTAATGGTCCAGTCACTGAGAGGACTTACTAGAGGACAGGACTCATGCTGAGGGTCACAATGCGTGTTTATGCCCTTGTCACACTCAAGAATGGGCGGGGCCTCAGGGTGAATGCTGGTTTCTCCTACACTGAACGTTGGACAACGTGCCAACCACAAGGTTTCTTACAATGGGTAAGGTGGTGTTCTGATTTCTGCATCACACTCACCTCTGGGCAGTGAGGGGAAATAATGTCTCGGTTCTGAGGCCTGAAAACTGAGGTAAGGAAGAGATGATGACCTAAGGCCATGGCGGGTCTTATGTGCTCAGTGTGCGGTCTGGTCAGGAGGTCCGGGCTCAGGTTGTGTCCGACAGTGCATTAGTGCCCAGGTTTGACTATATAATTTGGGTAAAGTCCAGTGCTGTGGAGGTTTAACCTCATTGAATGTGCCTGGGCAGCTCTTGAGGCAATCATTTTTTTCTAGAGGGAAGGCAGAGTGCTGCATTTTGGGTCCGGAATTGCCAAACTTTTGGGCTTATATCAACGATGGCCGTGGAATGTGGGGAGGTTTCATGGGCCATGCACGAATCTTCCTCTCTGTGGATTTGGCCCGATCCCAATTGTTATTCGTCAATCTGTGGGATGGGAGGTATACTTTCAGGTTTATTATCTCAGGTGTCTGAACAAAAGAGGAATTCCAAAGCAGAGCCCTGGGGAAGAGTGAAGGGAAAACACAAAATATGGTTAAAAATTGGGGCCTAGAGGCAAGGCAGGCACAATAAGCTGTCTCTTCATCCAGCCACTGAGAGGCCTTACTTGAAGCCTGGCTCAGGCTGCGGGTCACAGTGTGTGTTTGTGACCAATGTGGCACTCGAGCATGGGCGGTGCCTCATGGGCCAATCTGGTTTCAACTACACTGGAACTTGGACAACATGCCAATCACAAGGTCTCTTGCCATGGGGAAGGTGTTCTGATTTCTGCATCATTTTCAACCCTGGGCCGTGGTGGAGATAAGGTCTAGGTTCTGAAGCCTGAAAAATCAGAGTTGGGAAGAGATGACGATCTAAGGCGATGGCGCGTCTGATATGCTCAGTGTGCGGTCAACTGCCTGGGTGATGGTCAGGAGGTTCTGGCTCAGGTTGTGTCAGACAGTGCACTAGTGCCCAAGTTAGACTATATAATTTGGGTACAGTCGAGTGCCCTGTAGGTTTATCTTCATATGAGGTGCCTGGGCACCTGATTAGGCAAGATATTTTTTTTAGAGGGCAGGCAGAGTGCTGCATTGTGGGTCCGGAATTGCCAAAATGGAGGATTTCTGGGCCAGGAGTTTGAGGAAAGAAGTCTGAGAACACAAGATAGACTTGGGCTTCAGGCCGAGGGCACGGTAGGTACCCCCTGCAGATCGGAAACAATATCTCAAGCATCTGAAGTCACGGCGAGGATCAGATGTTGGCTCAGGTTGGAGTTTCTGTGCATGACTGCCCCTTCATGAAAGGAGCGGAAACTCAAGGCCATGGAGCTTTTCCCACGTTGGGAGTTGTGTGATGCCCCCTTCAAGGATTCCTTCTGCGGGACAATTGAGACCTGTTGGGCAGCTCCAGGACATCCCATATGGAATGACTCCAGAGCACCGTTCGAGGATGGATGCTCGGAAGCCCGCCTCTCATTCCAATTGTCTCCTAGCAACAATACAGTTGAGATCGGATGGCTCTGCGGGAGCAACCGGGGTGGCTGAGTTGAAATGGACTTTCCTGAGGATGGGGCCTAAAGTGTGTTTGTGTCCATGAGGGCCTTGGAATGGGGCGGTGGCACCGGGACCCTGAAGTATTCTCCTAAGTTTTTGACATAGCTCCCATGCACAAGTTTCCTTGTGAAGAGGAGATTTGTTCTGATGGGTGCCTCAGGAAAACCCTTATGCTGGTCTTGGAATCCAGGCCCTTGAGGAGACATGCCTGTAAACCAAAGCAATGGATCTGATTATTGCCTAGGATCCTGTCTGGTTCAATCTTCTTCTCTGGGGATATCCGTCTATGGAATGAGTGGAGGTAGATGCTCACCTGGTGTCAGACCACCCTTGTTTGTCCCTGGAGACCTACACTATTGGGATTGCCTCGGGGACTTTGGAGAGTTCTCCCAATTTGTAAGATTTTGGACAATGGAATGGGCAGAATTCCCATGGATTGGGTAGGCACAGTCCGAATGTGTGGCTCCAGGGGCCCCAGCCTGGAGGCTGTGTGGCCCAGGACTTTGAGGACAGAAGTCTGAAAACACAAACTCACCTTAGGTTTGGGGACGTAGGTATGGCAGGCCCAATCTACAAACCATGAGAAGAACTCTTCAGGATATGAAGAAGAGCGAGTCTGAGGCACTTGCTCAGGGTTTTGTCTCTGGATTTTATATCAACGATGGCCGTGGAATGTGGGGAGGCCTCATGGGCCATGGACGAATATCCTCTCTGTGGATTGGGGCGGTCCCAATTATTTTTCGTCAATCTGTGGGATGGGAGGTCTCCTTTCAGGTTTATTACCTCAGGTGTCCGAACAAAAGAAGTATTCTAAAGCAGAGCCCTGGGGAAGAGTGAAGGGAAAACCCAAACTATGGTTAAAAATTTGGGGCCTAGGGGCATGGCAGGCCCAATAAGCTGTTTCTTCATCCAGCCACTGAGCGGCCTTACTTGAGGACTAGGCTCAGGCTGAGGGTCAAATGTGTGTTTGTGACAAATGTGGCCCGCGAGCATGGGCGGGGCCTCATGGGCCACACTGGTTTCAACTACACTGGACCTTGCACAACATGCCAATAACAAGGTCTCTTGCCATGGGGAGGTGTTCTGATTTCTGCATCATTTTCAATCGTGAGCAGTGATTGGACATAAGGTATAGGTTCTGAAGCCTGAATAATCGTAGTTGGGAAGAGATGACGACCTAAGGCGATGGCGCGTCTGATATGCTCAGTGTGCGGTCAGCCTCCTGGGTGATGGTCAGGAGGTTCTGGCTCAGGTTGTGTCAGACAGTGCATTAGTGCCCAGGTTAGACTATATAATTTGGGTACAGTCGAGTGCCGTGTAGGTTTATCCTCATTTGAGGTGCCTGGGCACCTCATTAGGCAAGATATTTTTTCTAGAGGGCAGGCAGAGTGCTGCATTGTGGGTCCGGAATTGCCAAACTTTTGGGCTTCTGGGCCAGGAGTGTGAGGACAGAAGTCTGAGAACACAAGCTAGACTTGAGTTTCAGGCCGAGGGCACGGCTGGTACCCCCTGCAGTCGCAACCAAAACCTTAAGCATCTGAAGTCATGGCGAGGATCAGACGTTGGCTCAGGTTGGAGTTTCTGTGCATGACTACCCCTTCATGAACGGAGCGGAATCTCAAGGCCATGGAGGTTTTCCGACGTGGGAGTGGTGGGATGCCCCCTTCAATGATTCCTTCTGTGTGACAATTGAGACCTGTTGGGCAGCTCCAGGACATCCCATATGGAATGACTCCAGAGCACCCTTGGAGGATGGATATCAGGCAAGCCCGCCTCGCAATCCACTTGTCTACTAGCCACAATACAGTTGAGATCGGATCCCTCTGCGGGAGCAACCTGGGTGGCTGAGTTGAAATGGACTTTCCTGAAGATGGGCCCTAATGTGTGTTTGTGTCCATGAGGGCCTTGAAATGGGGCGGTGGCACTGGGACCCTGAAGTATTCTCCTAAGCTTTTGACATAGCTCCCATGCACAAGTTTCCTTGTGGAGAGGAGATTTGTTCTGATGGGTGCCTCAGGAAACCCATTATGCTGGTATTGGAATCCAGACTTTTGAAGAGACATGCCTGTAAACCAATGCAATGTATTCGATTATGGCCTAGGGTCCTATCTTGTTCATTCTTCTTCTCTGGGGATATTCATCTATAGAATGAGTGGAGGTATTGCTCACCTGGTGTCTTACCGCCCTTGTTTGTCCCCGGAGACCTACACTATTGTTTGGCCTCAGGGACTTTGGAGAGTTCTCCTAATTTGTACGATTTTGGACAATGGAATGGGCAGAATTCCCATGGATTGGGTAGGCACAGTCCTAATGTGTGGCTTCAGAGGCCCCAGCATGAGGGTGTGTGGCCCAGGACTTTGAGGACAGAAGTCTGAAAACACAAACTCAGCTTAGGTTTGGGGATGTAGGTATGGCAGGCCCAATCTACAAATCATGAGAAGAAATCTTCAGGATATGAAGAAAGAGCGAGTCTGAGGCACTTGCTCAGGCTTTTGCATTTGGATTTTATATCAACGATGGCCGTGGAATGGGGGAGGACTCATGGGCCATGGACGAATCTTCCTCTCTGTGGATTTGGCCCTATCCCAATTGTTTTTCGTCAATCTGTGGGATGGGATTTCTCCTTTCAGGTTTATTACCTCAGGTGTCTGAACAAAAGAGGAATTCCAAAGCAGAGCCCTGGGGAAGAGTGAAGGGAAAACCCAAACTATGGTTAAAAATTGGGGCCTAGGGGCATGGCAGGCACAATAAGCTGTCTCTTCATCCAGCCACTGAGAGGCCTTACTTGAGGCCTGGGCTCAGACTGAAGGTCACAGTGTGTGTTTGTGACCAACGTGGCACGCGAGCATGGGCGGGGCCTCATGGGCCACACTGGTTTCAACTACACTGGACCTTGGACAACATGCCAATCACAAGGTCTCTTGCCATGGGGAAGGTGTTTTGATTTCTGCATCATTTTCAACCCTGGGCAGTGGTTGGAGATAAGGTCTAGGTTCTGAAGCCTGAAAAATCGCAGTTGGGAAGAGATGACAATCTAAGGCGATGGCGCATCTGATATGCTCAGTGTGCGGTCAACTGCCTGGGTGTTGGTCAGGAGGTTCTGGCTCAGGTTGTGTCATACAGTGCACTAGTGCCCAAGTTAGACTATATAATTTGGGTACAGTCGAGTGCCCTGTAGGTTTATCCTCATTTGAGGTGCCTGGGCACCTCATTAGGCAAGATATTTTTTCTAGAGGGAAGGCAGAGTGCTGCATTGTGGGTCCGGAATTGCCAAACTTGAGGTCTTCTGGGACAGGAGTGTGAGGACAGAAGTTTGAGAACACGAGCTAGACTTGAGTTTCAGGCCGAGGGCACGGCTGGTACCCCCTGCAGTCGCAACCAAAATCTCAAGCATCTGAAATCACGGCGAGGATCAGACGTTGGCTCAGGTTGGAGTTTCTGTGCATGACTGCGCCTTCATGAAAGGAGCGGAATCTCAAGGCCATGGAGGTTTCCGACGTTGGGTGTGGTGGGATGCCCCCTTCAATGATTCCTTCTGTGTGACACTTAAGCCCTGTTGGGCAGCTCCAGGACATCCCATATGGAATGACTCCAGAGCTCCGTTGGAGGATGGATGCCAGGCAAGCCCGCCTCACAATCCAATTGTCTACTAGCCACAATACAGTTGAGATCGGATCCCTCTGCGGGAGCAACCGGGGTGGATGAGTTGAAATGGACTTTCCTGAGGATGGGCCGTAATGTGTGTTTGTGTCCATGAGGACCTTGGAATGGGGCGGTGGCCCCGGGTCCCTGAAGTATTCTCCTAAGCTTTTGACATAGCTCCCATGCACAAGTTTCCTTGTGGAGAGGATATTTGTTCTGATGTGTGCCTCAGGAAACCCATTATGCTGGAATTGGAATCCAGACTTTTGAAGAGACATGCCTGTAAAACAAAGCAATGTATTCGATTATGGCCTAGGGTACTGTCTTGTTCATTCTCCTTCTCTGGGGATATTCATCTATGGAATGATTGGAGGTAGATGCTCACCTGGTGTCAGACCACCCTTGTTTGTCCCTGGAGACCTACACTATTGGGATTGCTTCGGGGACTTTGGAGAGTTCTCCCAATTTGTAAGATTTTGGACAATGGAATGGGCAGAATTCCCATGGATTGGGTAGGCACAGTCCGAATGTGTGGCTCCAGGGGCCCCAGCCTGGAGGCTGTGTGGCCCAGGACTTTGAGGACAGAAGTCTGAAAACACAAACTCACCTTATGTTTGGGGACGTAGGTATGGCAGGCCCAATCTACAAACCATGAGAAGAACTCTTCAGGATATGAAGAAAGAGCGAGTCTGAGGCACTTGCTCAGGCTTTTGTCTCTGGATTTTATATCAACGATGGCCGTGGAATGTGGGGAGGCATCATGGGCCATGGACGAATCTTCCTTTCGTGGATTGGGGCGGTCCCAATTTTTTTCGTCAATCTGTGGGATGGGAGGTCTCCTTTCAGGTTTATTACCTCAGGTGTCCGAACAAAAGAGGAATTCCAAAGCAGAGCCCTGGGGAAGAGTGAAGGGAAAACCCAAACTATGGTTAAAAATTGCGGCATAGGGGCTTGGCAGGCCCAATAAGCTGTCTCTTCATCCAGCCACTGAGAGGCCTTACGTGAGACTGGGCTCAGGCTGAGGGTCAAATGTGTGTTTGTGACAATAGTGGCACGCGAACATGGGTGGGGCCTCATGGGCCAAACTGGTTTCAACTACACTGGACCTTGGACAACATGCCAATCACAAGGTCTCTTGCCATGGGGAAGGTGTTCTGATTTCTGCATCATTTTCAATCGTGAGCAGTGATTGGACATAAGGTATAGATTCTGAAGCCTGAAAAATCGCAGTTGGGAAGAGATGACGACCTAAGCCGATGGCGCGTCTGATATGCTCAGTGTAGGGTCAGCTGCCTGGGTGTTGGTCAGGGGGTTCTGGCTGAGGTTGTGTCAGACAGTGCACTAGTGCCCAAGTTAGACTATATAATTTGGGTACAGTCGAGTGCCCTGTAGGTTTATCCTCATTTGAGGTGCCTGGGCACCTCATTAGGCAAGATATTTTTTCTAGAGGGCAGGCAGAGTGCTGCATTGTGGGTCCGGAATTGCCAAAATGGAGGACTTCCGGGGCAGGAGTTTGAGGACAGAAGTCTGAGAACACAAGATAGACTTGGGCTTCAGGCCGAGGGCACGGTAGGTACCCCCTGCAGATCGGAAACCATATCTCAAGCATCTGAAGTCACGGCGAGGATCAGACTTTGGCTCAGGTTGTAGTTTCTGTGCATGACTGCCCCTTCATGAAAGGAGCGGAATCTCGAAGCCATGGAGCTTTTCCCACGTTGGGAGTTGTGTGATGCCCCCTTCAAGGATTCCTTCTGCGGACAATTGAGACCAGTTGGGCAGCTCAATGACATCCCATATGAAATGACTCCAGAGCACCGTTCGAGGATGGATGCCATGGAAGCCCGCCTCTCATTCCAATTGTCTCCTAGCAACAATACAGTTGAGATCGGATGGCTCTGCGGGAGCAACCGGGGTGGCTGAGTTGAAATGGACTTTCCTGAGGATGGGGCCTAAAGTGTGTTTGTGTCCATGAGGGCCTTGGAATGGGGTGGTGGCACCGGGACCCTGAAGTATTCTCCTAAGCTTTTGACATAGCTCCCATGCACAAGTTTCCTTGTGGAGAAGAGATTTGTTCTGATGGGTGCCTCAGGAAAACCCTTATGCTGGTCTTGGAATCCAGGCTCTTGAGGAGACATGCCTGTAAACCAAAGCAATGGATCCGATTATTGCCTAGGATCCTGTCTGGTTCAATCTTCTTCTCTGGGGATATCCGTCTATGGAATGAGTGGAGGTAGATGCTCACCTGGTGTCAGACCACCCTTGTTTGTCCCTGGAGACCTACACTATTGGGATTGCCTCGGGGACTTTGGAGAGTTCTCCCAATTTGTAAGATTTTGGACAATGGAATGGGCAGAATTCCCATGGATTGGGTAGGCACAGTCCGAATGTGTGGCTCCAGGGGCCCCAGCCTGGAGGCTGTGTGGCCCAGGACTTTGAGGACAGAAGTCTGAAAACACAAACTCACCTTATGTTTGGGGACGTAGGTATGGCAGGCCCAATCTACAAACCATGAGAAGAACTCTTCAGGATATGAAAAGAAAGCGAGTCTGAGGCACTTGCTCAGGCTTTTGTCTCTGGATTTTATATCAATGATGGCCGTGGAATGTGGGGAGGCCTCATGGGCCATGGACGAATATCCTCTCTGTGGATTGGGGCGGTCCCAATTATTTTTCGTCAATCTGTGGGATGGGAGGTCTCCTTTCAGGTTTATTACCTCAGGTGTCCGAACAAAAGAAGTATTCTAAAGCAGAGCCCTGGGGAAGAGTGAAGGGACAACCCAAACTATGGTTAAAAATTTGGGGCCTAGGGGCATGGCAGGCCCAATAAGCTGTTTCTTCATCCAGCCACTGAGCGGCCTTACTTGAGGACTGGGCTCAGGCTGAGGGTCAAATGTGTGTTTGTGACAAATGTGGCCCGCGAGCATGGGCGGGGCCTCATGGGCCAAACTGGTTTCAACTACACTGGACCTTGCACAACATGCCAATCACAAGGTCTCTTGCCATGGGGAAGGTGTTCTGATTTCTGCATCATTTTCAATCGTGAGCAGTGATTGGACATAAGGTATAGGTTCTGAAGCCTGAATAATCGTAGTTGGGAAGAGATGACGACCTAAGGCGATGGCGCGTCTGATATGCTCAGTGTGCGGTCAGCCTCCTGGGTGATGGTCAGGAGGTTCTGGCTCAGGTTGTGTCAGACAGTGCATTAGTGCCCAGGTTAGACTATATAATTTGGGTACAGTCGAGTGCCGTGTAGGTTTATCCTCATTTGAGGTGCCTGGGCACCTCATTAGGCAAGATATTTTTTCTAGAGGGCAGGCAGAGTGCTGCATTGTGGGTCCGGAATTGCCAAACTTTTGGGCTTCTGGGCCAGGAGTGTGAGGACAGAAGTCTGAGAACACAAGCTAGACTTGAGTTTCAGGCCGAGGGCACGGCTGGTACCCCATGCAGTCGCAACCAAAACCTTAAACATCTGAAGTCATGGCGAGGATCAGACGTTGGCTCAGGTTGGAGTTTCTGTGCATGACTACCCCTTCATGAACGGAGCGGAATCTCAAGGCCATGGAGGTTTTCCGACGTGGGAGTGGTGGGATGCCCCCTTCAATGATTCCTTCTGTGTGACAATTGAGACCTGTTGGGCAGCTCCAGGACATCCCATATGGAATGACTCCAGAGCACCCTTGGAGGATGGATATCAGGCAAGCCCGCCTCGCAATCCACTTGTCTACTAGCCACAATACAGTTGAGATCGGATCCCTCTGCGGGAGCAACCTGGGTGGCTGAGTTGAAATGGACTTTCCTGAAGATGGGCCCTAATGTGTGTTTGTGTCCATGAGGGCCTTGAAATGGGGCGGTGGCACTGGGACCCTGAAGTATTCTCCTAAGCTTTTGACATAGCTCCCATGCACAAGTTTCCTTGTGGAGAGGAGATTTGTTCTGATGGGTGCCTCAGGAAACCCATTATGCTGGTATTGGAATCCAGACTTTTGAAGAGACATGCCTGTAAACCAATGCAATGTATTCGATTATGGCCTAGGGTCCTATCTTGTTCATTCTTCTTCTCTGGGGATATTCATCTATGGAATGAGTGGAGGTAGATGCTCACCTGGTGTCTTACCGCCCTTGTTTGTCCCCGGAGACCTACACTATTGTTTGGCCTCAGGGACTTTGGAGAGTTTTCCTAATTTGTACGATTTTGGACAATGGAATGGGCAGAATTCCCATGGATTGGGTAGGCACAGTCCTAATGTGTGGCTTCAGAGGCCCCAGCATGAGGGTGTGTGGCCCAGGACTTTGAGGACAGAAGTCTGAAAACACAAACTCAGCTTAGGTTTGGGGATGTAGGTATGGCAGGCCCAATCTACAAATCATGAGAAGAAATCTTCAGGATATGAAGAAAGAGCGAGTCTGAGGCACTTGCTCAGGCTTTTGCATTTGGATTTTATATCAACGATGGCCGTGGAATGGGGGAGGACTCATGGGCCATGGACGAATCTTCCTCTCTGTGGATTTGGCCCTATCCCAATTGTTTTTCGTCAATCTGTGGGATGGGATTTCTCCTTTCAGGTTTATTACCTCAGGTGTCTGAACAAAAGAGGAATTCCAAAGCAGAGCCCTGGGGAAGAGTGAAGGGAAAACCCAAACTATGGTTAAAAATTGGGGCCTAGGGGCATGGCAGGCACAATAAGCTGTCTCTTCATCCAGCCACTGAGAGGCCTTACTTGAGGCCTGGGCTCAGACTGAAGGACACAGTGTGTGTTTGTGACCAACGTGGCACGCGAGCATGGGCGGGGCCTCATGGGCCACACTGGTTTCAACTACACTGGACCTTGGACAACATGCCAATCACAAGGTCTCTTGCCATGGGGAAGGTGTTTTGATTTCTGCATCATTTTCAACCCTGGGCAGTGGTTGGAGATAAGGTCTAGGTTCTGAAGCCTGAAAAATCGCAGTTGGGAAGAGATGACAATCTAAGGCGATGGCGCATCTGATATGCTCAGTGTGCGGTCAACTGCCTGGGTGTTGGTCAGGAGGTTCTGGCTCAGGTTGTGTCATACAGTGCACTAGTGCCCAAGTTAGACTATATAATTTGGGTACAGTCGAGTGCCCTGTAGGTTTATCCTCATTTGAGGTGCCTGGGCACCTCATTAGGCAAGATATTTTTTCTAGAGGGAAGGCAGAGTGCTGCATTGTGGGTCCGGAATTGCCAAACTTGAGGGCTTCTGGGACAGGAGTGTGAGGACAGAAGTTTGAGAACACGAGCTAGACTTGAGTTTCAGGCCGAGGGCACGGCTGGTACCCCCTGCAGTCGCAACCAAAATCTCAAGCATCTGAAATCACGGCGAGGATCAGACGTTGGCTCAGGTTGGAGTTTCTGTGCATGACTGCGCCTTCATGAAAGGAGCGGAATCTCAAGGCCATGGAGGTTTCCGACGTTGGGTGTGGTGGGATGCCCCCTTCAATGATTCCTTCTGTGTGACACTTAAGCCCTGTTGGGCAGCTCCAGGACATCCCATATGGAATGACTCCAGAGCTCCGTTGGAGGATGGATGCCAGGCAAGCCCGCCTCACAATCCAATTGTCTACTAGCCACAATACAGTTGAGATCGGATCCCTCTGCGGGAGCAACCGGGGTGGATGAGTTGAAATGGACTTTCCTGAGGATGGGCCTTAATGTGTGTTTGTGTCCATGAGGACCTTGGAATGGGGCGGTGGCCCCGGGTCCCTGAAGTATTCTCCTAAGCTTTTGACATAGCTCCCATGCACAAGTTTCCTTGTGGAGAGGATATTTGTTCTGATGTGTGCCTCAGGAAACCCATTATGCTGGAATTGGAATCCAGACTTTTGAAGAGACATGCCTGTAAAACAAAGCAATGTATTCGATTATGGCCTAGGGTCCTGTCTTGTTCATTCTCCTTCTCTGGGGATATTCATCTATGGAATGATTGGAGGTAGATGCTCACCTGGTGTCAGACCACCCTTGTTTGTCCCTGGAGACCTACAGTATTGGGATTGCTTCGGGGACTTTGGAGAGTTCTCCCAATTTGTAAGATTTTGGACAATGGAATGGGCAGAATTCCCATGGATTGGGTAGGCACAGTCCGAATGTGTGGCTCCAGGGGCCCCAGCCTGGAGGCTGTGTGGCCCAGGACTTTGAGGACAGAAGTCTGAAAACACAAACTCACCTTATGTTTGGGGACGTAGGTATGGCAGGCCCAATCTACAAACCATGAGAAGAACTCTTCAGGATATGAAGAAAGAGCGAGTCTGAGGCACTTGCTCAGGCTTTTGTCTCTGGATTTTATATCAACGATGGCCGTGGAATGTGGGGAGGCATCATGGGCCATGGACGAATCTTCCTTTCCGTGGATTGGGGCGGTCCCAATTTTTTTCGTCAATCTGTGGGATGGGAGGTCTCCTTTCAGGTTTATTACCTCAGGTGTCCGAACAAAAGAGGAATTCCAAAGCAGAGCCCTGGGGAAGAGTGAAGGGAAAACCCAAACTATGGTTAAAAATTGCGGCATAGGGGCTTGGCAGGCCCAATAAGCTGTCTCTTCATCCAGCCACTGAGAGGCCTTACGTGAGACTGGGCTCAGGCTGAGGGTCAAATGTGTGTTTGTGACAATAGTGGCACGCGAACATGGGTGGGGCCTCATGGGCCAAACTGGTTTCAACTACACTGGACCTTGGACAACATGCCAATCACAAGGTCTCTTGCCATGGGGAAGGTGTTCTGATTTCTGCATCATTTTCAATCGTGAGCAGTGATTGGACATAAGGTATAGATTCTGAAGCCTGAAAAATCGCAGTTGGGAAGGATGACGACCTAAGCCGATGGCGCGTCTGATATGCTCAGTGTACGGTCAGCTGCCTGGGTGTTGGTCAGGGGGTTCTGGCTGAGGTTGTGTCAGACAGTGCACTAGTGCCCAAGTTAGACTATATAATTTGGTTACAGTCGAGTGCCCTGTAGGTTTATCCTCATTTGAGGTGCCTGGGCACCTCATTAGGCAAGATATTTTTTCTAGAGGGAAGGCAGAGTGCTGCATTGTGGGTCTGAATTGCCAAACGTGAGGGCTTCTGGGCCAGGAATGTGAGGACAGAAGTCTGAGAACACAAGATAGACTTGGGCTTCAGGCCGAGGGCACGGTAGGTACCCCCTGAAGATCGGAAACAATATCACAAGCATCTGAAGTCATGGCGAGGATCAGACGTTGGCTCAGGTTGTAGTTTCTGTGCATGTCTGCCCCTTCATGAAAGAAGCGGATTCTCAAGGCCATGGAGCTTTTCCCACGTTGGGAGTTGTGAGATGCCCCCTTCAAGGATTCCATCAGCGGGACAATTGAGACCTGTTGGGCAGCTCCAGGACATCTCATATGGAATGACTCCAGAGCACCGTTCGAGGATGGATGCCTGGGAAGCCCGCCTCGCATTCCAATTGTCTCCTAGCAACAATACAGTTGAGATCGGATGGCTCTGCGGGAGCAACCGTGGTGGCTGAGTTGAAATGGACTTTCCTGAGGATGGGGCCTTAAGTGTGTTTGTGTCCATGAGGGCCTTGGAATGGTGCAGTGGTACCGGGACCCTGAAGTATTCTCCTAAGCTTTTGACATAGCTCCCATGCACAAGTTTCCTTGTGGAGAGGAGATTTTTTCTGATGGGTGACTCAGGAAAACCCTTATGCTGGTCTTGGAATCCAGGCTCTTGAGGAGACATGCCTGTAAACCAAAGCAATGGATTCGATTATTGCCTAGGATCCTGTCTGGTTCAATCTTCTTCTCTGGGGATATCCGTCTATGGAATGAGTGGAGGTAGATGCTCACCTGGTGTCAGACCACCCTTGTTTGTCCCTGGAGACCTACACTATTGGGTTTGCTTCGGGGACTTTGGAGCGTTCTCCCAATTTGTAAGATTTTGGACAATGGAATGGGCAGAATTCCCATGGATTGGGTAGGCACAGTCCGAATGTGTGGCTCCAGGGGCCCCAGCCTGGAGGCTGTGTGGCCCAGGACTTTGAGGACAGAAGTCTGAAAACACAAACTCACCTTATGTTTGGGGACGTAGGTATGGCAGGCCCAATCTACAAACCATGAGAAGAACTCTTCAGGATATGAAGAAAGAGCGAGTCTGAGGCACTTGCTCAGGCTTTTGTCTCTGGATTTTATATCAACGATGGCCGTGGAATGTGGGGAGGCATCATGGGCCATGGACGAATCTTCCTTTTGTGGATTGGGGCGGTCCCAATTATTTTTCGTCAATCTGTGGGATGGGAGGTCTCCTTTCCGGTTTATTACCTCAGGTGTCCGAACAAAAGAAGTATTCTAAAGCAGAGCCCTGGGGAAGAGTGAAGGGAAAACCCAAACTATGGTTAAAAATTTGGGGCCTAGGGGCATGGCAGGCCCAATAAGCTGTTTCTTCATCCAGCCACTGAGCGGCCTTACTTGAGGACTGGGCTCAGGCTGAGGGTCAAATGTGTGTTTGTGACAAATGTGGCCCGCGAGCATGGGCGGGGCCTCATGGGCCAAACTGGTTTCAACTACACTGGACCTTGCACAACATGCCAATCACAAGGTCTCTTGCCATGGGGAAGGTGTTCTGATTTCTGCATCATTTTCAATCGTGAGCAGTGATTGGACATAAGGTATAGGTTCTGAAGCCTGAATAATCGTAGTTGGGAAGAGATGACGACCTAAGGCGATGGCGCGTCTGATATGCTCAGTGTGCGGTCAGCCTCCTGGGTGATGGTCAGGAGGTTCTGGCTCAGGTTGTGTCAGACAGTGCATTAGTGCCCAGGTTAGACTATATAATTTGGGTACAGTCGAATGCCCTGTAGGTTTATCCTCATTTGAGGTGCCTGGGCACCTCATTAGGCAAGATATTTTTTCTAGAGGGCAGGCAGAGTGCTGCCTTGTGGGTCCGGAATTGCCAAACTTTTGGGCTTCTGGGCCAGGAGTGTGAGGACAGAAGTCTGAGAACACAAGCTAGACTTGAGTTTCAGGCCGAGGGCACGGCTGGTACCCCCTGCAGTCGCAACCAAAACCTTAAGCATCTGAAGTCATGGCGAGGATCAGACGTTGGCTCAGGTTGGAGTTTCTGTGCATGACTACCCCTTCATGAACGGAGCGGAATCTCAAGGCCATGGAGGTTTTCCGACGTGGGAGTGGTGGGATGCCCCCTTCAATTATTCCTTCTGTGTGACAATTGAGACCTGTTAGGCAGCTCCAGGACATCCCATATGGAATGACTCCAGAGCACCCTTGGAGGATGGATATCAGGCAAGCCCGCCTCGCAATCCACTTGTCTTTAGCCACAATACAGTTGAGATCGGATCCCTCTGCGGGAGCAACCTGGGTGGCTGAGTTGAAATGGACTTTCCTGAAGATGGGCCCTAATGTGTGTTTGTGTCCATGAGGGCCTTGAAATGGGGCGGTGGCACTGGGACCCTGAAGTATTCTCCTAAGCTTTTGACATAGCTCCCATGCACAAGTTTCCTTGTGGAGAGGAGATTTGTTCTGATGGGTGCCTCAGGAAACCCATTATGCTGGTATTGGAATCCAGACTTTTGAAGAGACATGCCTGTAAACCAATGCAATGTATTCGATTAAGGCCTAGGGTCCTATCTTGTTCATTCTTCTTCTCTGGGGATATTCATCTATGGAATGAGTGGAGGTAGATGCTCACCTGGTGTCTTACCTCCCTCGTTTGTCCCCGGAGACCTACACTATTGGGATGGCCTCGGGGACTTTGGAGAGTTCTCCTAATTTGTACGATTTTGGACAATGGAATTGGCAGAATTCCCATGGATTGGGTAGGCACAGTCCTAATGTGTGGCTTCAGGGGCCCCTACCTGAGGGTGTGTGGCCCAGGACTTTGAGGACAGAAGTCTGAAAACACAAACTCAGCTTAGGTTTGGGGATGTAGGTATGGCAGGCCCAATCTACAAATCATGAGAAGAAATCTTCAGGATATGAAGAAAGAGCGAGTCTGAGGCACTTGCTCAGGCTTTTGCATTTGGATTTTATATCAACGATGGCCGTGGAATGGGGGAGGACTCATGGGCCATGGACGAATCTTCCTCTCTGTGGATTTGGCCCGATCCCAATTGTTTTTCGTCAATCTGTGGGATGGGATTTCTCCTTTCAGGTTTATTACCTCAGGTGTCTGGACAAAAGAGGAATTCCAAAGCAGAGCCCTGGGGAAGAGTGAAGGGAAAACCCAAACTATGGTTAAAAATTGGGGCCTAGGGGCATGGCAGGCACAATAAGCTGTCTCTTCATCCAGCCACTGAGAGGCCTTACTTGAGGCCTCGGCTCAGACTGAGGGTCACAGTGTGTGTTTGTGACCAACGTGGCACGCGAGCATGGGCGGGGCCTCATGGGCCACACTGGTTTCAACTACACTGGACCTTGGACAACATGCCAATCACAAGGTCTCTTGCCATGGGGAAGGTGTTTTGATTTCTGCATCATTTTCAACCCTGGGCAGTGGTTGGAGATAAGGTCTAGGTTCTGAAGCCTGAAAAATCGCAGTTGGGAAGAGATGACAATCTAAGGCGATGGCGCATCTGATATGCTCAGTGTGCGGTCAACTGCCTGGGTGTTGGTCAGGAGGTTCTGGCTCAGGTTGTGTCATACAGTGCACTAGTGCCCAAGTTAGACTATATAATTTGGGTACAGTCGAGTGCCCTGTAGGTTTATCCTCATTTGAGGTGCCTGGGCACCTCATTAGGCAAGATATTTTTTCTAGAGGGAAGGCAGAGTGCTGCATTGTGGGTCCGGAATTGCCAAACGTGAGGGCTTCTGGGCCAGGAATGTGAGGACAGAAGTCTGAGAACACAAGATAGACTTGGGCTTCAGGCCGAGGGCACGGTAGGTACCCCCTGAAGATCGGAAACAATATCACAAGCATCTGAAGTCATGGCGAGGATCAGACGTTGGCTCAGGTTGTAGTTTCTGTGCATGTCTGCCCCTTCATGAAAGAAGCGGATTCTCAAGGCCATGGAGCTTTTCCCACGTTGGGAGTTGTGAGATGCCCCCTTCAAGGATTCCATCAGCGGGACAATTGAGACCTGTTGGGCAGCTCCAGGACATCTCATATGGAATGACTCCAGAGCACCGTTCGAGGATGGATGCCTGGGAAGCCCGCCTCGCATTCCAATTGTCTCCTAGCAACAATACAGTTGAGATCGGATGGCTCTGCGGGAGCAACCGTGGTGGCTGAGTTGAAATGGACTTTCCTGAGGATGGGGCCTTAAGTGTGTTTGTGTCCATGAGGGCCTTGGAATGGTGCAGTGGTACCGGGACCCTGAAGTATTCTCCTAAGCTTTTGACATAGCACCCATGCACAAGTTTCCTTGTGGAGAGGAGATTTTTTCTGATGGGTGCCTCAGGAAAACCCTTATGCTGGTCTTGGAATCCAGGCTCTTGAGGAGACATGCCTGTAAACCAAAGCAATGGATTCGATTATTGCCTAGGATCCTGTCTGGTTCAATCTTCTTCTCTGGGGATATCCGTCTATGGAATGAGTGGAGGTAGATGCTCACCTGGTGTCAGACCACCCTTGTTTGTCCCTGGAGACCTACACTATTGGGTTTTCTTCGGGGACTTTGGAACGTTCTCCCAATTTGTAAGATTTTGGACAATGGAATGGGCAGAATTCCCATGGATTGGGTAGGCACAGTCCGAATGTGTGGCTCCAGGGGCCCCAGCCTGGAGGCTGTGTGGCCCAGGACTTTGAGGACAGAAGTCTGAAAACACAAACTCACCTTATGTTTGGGGACGTAGGTATGGCAGGCCCAATCTACAAACCATGAGAAGAACTCTTCAGGATATGAAGAAAGAGCGAGTCTGAGGCACTTGCTCAGGCTTTTGTCTCTGGATTTTATATCAACGATGGCCGTGGAATGTGGGGAGGCATCATGGGCCATGGACGAATCTTCCTTTTGTGGATTGGGGCGGTCCCAATTATTTTTCGTCAATCTGTGGGATGGGAGGTCTCCTTTCAGGTTTATTACCTCAGGTGTCCGAACAAAAGAAGTATTCTAAAGCAGAGCCCTGGGGAAGAGTGAAGGGAAAACCCAAACTATGGTTAAAAATTTGGGGCCTAGGGGCATGGCAGGCCCAATAAGCTGTTTCTTCATCCAGCCACTGAGCGGCCTTACTTGAGGACTGGGCTCAGGCTGAGGGTCAAATGTGTGTTTGTGACAAATGTGGCCCGCGAGCATGGGCGGGGCCTCATGGGCCAAACTGGTTTCAACTACACTGGACCTTGCACAACATGCCAATCACAAGGTCTCTTGCCATGGGGAAGGTGTTCTGATTTCTGCATCATTTTCAATCGTGAGCAGTGATTGGACATAAGGTATAGGTTCTGAAGCCTGAATAATCGTAGTTGGGAAGAGATGACGACCTAAGGCGATGGCGCGTCTGATATGCTCAGTGTGCGGTCAGCCTCCTGGGTGATGGTCAGGAGGTTCTGGCTCAGGTTGTGTCAGACAGTGCATTAGTGCCCAGGTTAGACTATATAATTTGGGTACAGTCGAATGCCCTGTAGGTTTATCCTCATTTGAGGTGCCTGGGCACCTCATTAGGCAAGATATTTTTTCTAGAGGGCAGGCAGAGTGCTGCCTTGTGGGTCCGGAATTGCCAAACTTTTGGGCTTCTGGGCCAGGAGTGTGAGGACAGAAGTCTGAGAACACAAGCTAGACTTGAGTTTCAGGCCGAGGGCACGGCTGGTACCCCCTGCAGTCGCAACCAAAACCTTAAGCATCTGAAGTCATGGCGAGGATCAGACGTTGGCTCAGGTTGGAGTTTCTGTGCATGACTACCCCTTCATGAACGGAGCGGAATCTCAAGGCCATGGAGGTTTTCCGACGTGGGAGTGGTGGGATGCCCCCTTCAATTATTCCTTCTGTGTGACAATTGAGACCTGTTAGGCAGCTCCAGGACATCCCATATGGAATGACTCCAGAGCACCCTTGGAGGATGGATATCAGGCAAGCCCGCCTCGCAATCCACTTTTCTTTAGCCACAATACAGTTGAGATCGGATCCCTCTGCGGGAGCAACCTGGGTGGCTGAGTTGAAATGGACTTTCCTGAAGATGGGCCCTAATGTGTGTTTGTGTCCATGAGGGCCTTGAAATGGGGCGGTGGCACTGGGACCCTGAAGTATTCTCCTAAGCTTTTGACATAGCTCCCATGCACAAGTTTCCTTGTGGAGAGGAGATTTGTTCTGATGGGTGCCTCAGGAAACCCATTATGCTGGTATTGGAATCCAGACTTTTGAAGAGACATGCCTGTAAACCAATACAATGTATTCGATTATGGCCTAGGGTCCTATCTTGTTCATTCTTCTTCTCTGGGGATATTCATCTATGGAATGAGTGGAGGTAGATGCTCACCTGGTGTCTTACCGCCCTTGTTTGTCCCCGGAGACTAACACTATTGTTTTGGCCTCAGGGACTTTGGAGAGTTCTCCTAATTTGTACGATTTTGGACAATGGAATGGGCAGAATTCCCATGGATTGGGTAGGCACAGTCCTAATGTGGGGCTTCAGAGTCCCCAGCATGAGGGTGTGTGGCCCTGGACTTTGAGGACAGAAGTCTGAAAACACAAACTCAGCTTAGGTTTGGGGATGTAGGTATGGCAGGCCCAATCTACAAATCATGAGAAGAAATCTTCAGGATATGAAGAAAGAGCGAGTCTGAGGCACTTGCTCAGGCTTTTGCATTTGGATTTTATATCAACGATGGCCGTGGAATGGGGGAGGACTCATGGGCCATGGACGAATCTTCCTCTCTGTGGATTTGGCCCTATCCCAATTGTTTTTCGTCAATCTGTGGGATGGGATTTCTCCTTTCAGGTTTATTACCTCAGGTGTCTGAACAAAAGAGGAATACCAAAGCAGAGCCCTGGGGAAGAGTGAAGGGACAACCCGAACTATGGTTAAAAATTGGGGCCTAGGGGCATGGCAGGCACAATAAGCTGTCTCTTCATCAAGCCACTGAGAGGCCTTACTTGAGGCCTGGGCTCAGACTGAGGGTCACAGTGTGTGTTTGTGACCAACGTGGCACGCGAGCATGGGCGGGGCCTCATGGGCCACCTGGTTTCAACTACACTGGAACTTGGACAACATGCCGATCACAAGGTCTCTTGCCATGGGGAAGGTGTTTTGATTTCTGCATCATTTTCAACCCTGGGCAGTGGTTGGAGATAAGGTCTAGGTTCTGAAGCCTGAAAAATCGCAGTTGGGAAGAGATGACAATCCTAGGCGATGGCGCATCTGATATGCTCAGTGTGCGGTCAACTGCCCGGGTGTTGGTCAGGAGGTTCTGGCTCAGGTTGTGTCATACAGTGCACTAGTGCCCAAGTTAGACTATATAATTTGGGTACAGTCGAGTGCCCTGTAGGTTTATCCTCATTTGAGGTGCCTGGGCACCTCATTAGGCAAGATATTTTTTTTAGAGGGAAGGCAGAGTGCTGCATTGTGGGTCCGGAATTGCCAAACTTGAGGGCTTCTGGGACAGGAGTGTGAGGACAGAAGTTTGAGAACACGAGCTAGACTTGAGTTTCAGGCCGAGGGCACGGCTGGTACCCCCTGTAGTCGCAACCAAAATCTCAAGCATCTGAAATCACGGCGAGGATCAGACGTTGGCTCAGGTTGGAGTTTCTGTGCATGACTGCGCCTTCATGAAAGGAGCGGAATCTCAAGGCCATGGAGGTTTCCGACGTTGGGTGTGGTGGGATGCCCCTTCAATGATTCCTTCTGTGTGACACTTAAGCCCTGTTGGGCAGCTCCAGGAAATCCCATATGGGATGACTCCAGAGCTCCGTTGGAGGATGGATGCCATGGAAGCCCGCCTCACAATCCAATTGTCTACTAGCCACAATACAGTTGAGATCGGATCCCTCTGCGGGAGCAACCGGGGTGGATGAGTTGAAATGGACTTTCCTGAGGATGGGCCGTAATGTGTGTTTGTGTCCATGAGGACCTTGGAATGGGGCGGTGGCCCCGGGTCCCTGAAGTATTCTCCTAAGCTTTTGACATAGCTCCCATGCACAAGTTTCCTTGTGGAGAGGATATTTGTTCTGATGTGTGCCTCAGGAAACCCATTATGCTGGAATTGGAATCCAGACTTTTGAAGAGACATGCCTGTAAAACAAAGCAATGTATTCGATTATGGCCTAGGGTACTGTCTTGTTCATTCTCCTTCTCTGGGGATATTCATCTATGGAATGATTGGAGGTAGATGCTCACCTGGTGTCAGACCACCCTTGTTTGTCCCTGGAGACCTACACTATTGGGATTGCTTCGGGGACTTTGGAGAGTTCTCCCAATTTGTAAGATTTTGGACAATGGAATGGGCAGAATTCCCATGGATTGGGTAGGCACAGTCCGAATGTGTGGCTCCAGGGGCCCCAGCCTGGAGGCTGTGTGGCCCAGGACTTTGAGGACAGAAGTCTGAAAACACAAACTCACCTTATGTTTGGGGACGTAGGTATGGCAGGCCCAATCTACAAACCATGAGAAGAACTCTTCAGGATATGAAGAAAGAGCGAGTCTGAGGCACTTGCTCAGGCTTTTGTCTCTGGATTTTATATCAACGATGGCTGTGGAATGTGGGGAGGCATCATGGGCCATGGACGAATCTTCCTTTCCGTGGATTGGGGCGGTCCCAATTTTTTTCGTCAATCTGTGGGATGGGAGGTCTCCTTTCAGGTTTATTACCTCAGGTGTCCGAACAAAAGAGGAATTCCAAAGCAGAGCCCTGGGGAAGAGTGAAGGGAAAACCCAAACTATGGTTAAAAATTGCGGCATATGGGCTTGGCAGGCCCAATAAGCTGTCTCTTCATCCAGCCACTGAGAGGCCTTACGTGAGACTTGGCTCAGGTTGAGGGTCAAATGTGTGTTTGTGACAATAGTGGCACGCGAACATGGGTGGGGCCTCATGGGCCAACCTGGTTTCAACTACACTGGACCTTGGACAACATGCCAATCACAAGGTCTCTTGCCATGGGGAAGGTGTTCTGATTTCTGCATCATTTTCAATCGTGAGCAGTGATTGGACATAAGGTATAGATTCTGAAGCCTGAAAAATCGCAGTTGGGAAGAGATGACGACCTAAGCCGATGGCGCGTCTGATATGCTCAGTGTACGGTCAGCTGCCTGGGTGTTGGTCAGGGGGTTCTGGCTGAGGTTGTGTCAGACAGTGCACTAGTGCCCAAGTTAGACTATATAATTTGGGTACAGTCGAGTGCCCTGTAGGTTTATCCTCATTTGAGGTGCCTGGGCACCTCATTAGGCAAGATATTTTTTCTAGAGGGCAGGCAGAGTGCTGCCTTGTGGGTCCGGAATTGCCAAAATGGAGGACTTCCGGGGCAGGAGTTTGAGGACAGAAGTCTGAGAACACAAGATAGACTTGGGCTTCAGGCCGAGGGCACGGTAGGTACCCCCTGAAGATCGGAAACCATATCTCAAGCATCTGAAGTCACGGCGAGGATCAGACGTTGGCTCAGGTTGTAGTTTCTGTGCATGACTGCCCCTTCATGAAAGGAGCGGAATCTCGAAGCCATGGAGCTTTTCCCACGTTGGGAGTTGTGTGATGCCCCCTTCAAGGATTCCTTCTGCGGGACAATTGAGACCAGTTGGGCAGCTCAATAACATCCCATATGAAATGACTCCAGAGCACCGTTCGAGGATGGATGCCATGGAAGCCCGCCTCTCATTCCAATTTTCTCCTAGCAACAATACAGTTGAGATCGGATGGCTCTGCGGGAGCAACCGGGGTGGCTGAGTTGAAATGGACTTTCCTGAGGATGGGGCCTAAAGTGTGTTTGTGTCCATGAGGGCCTTGGAATGGGGTGGTGGCACCGGGACCCTGAAGTATTCTCCTAAGCTTTTGACATAGCTCCCATGCACAAGTTTCCTTGTGGAGAGGAGATTTGTTCTGATGGGTGCCTCAGGAAAACCCTTATGCTGGTCTTGGAATCCAGGCTCTTGAGGAGACATGCCTGTAAACCAAAGCAATGGATCCGATTATTGCCTAGGATCCTGTCTGGTTCAATCTTCTTCTCTGGGGATATCCGTCTATGGAATGAGTGGAGGTAGATGCTCACCTGGTGTCAGACCACCCTTGTGTGTCCCTGGAGACCTACACTATTGGGATTGCCTCGGGGACTTTGGAGAGTTCTCCCAATTTGTAAGATTTTGGACAATGGAATAGGCAGAATTCCCATAGATTGGGTAGGCACAGTCCGAATGTGTGGCTCCAGGGGCCCCAGCCTGGAGGCTGTGTGGCCCAGGACCTTGAGGACAGAAGTCTGAAAACACAAACTCACCTTATGTTTGGGGACGTAGGTATGGCAGGCCCAATCTACAAACCATGAGAAGAACTCTTCAGGATATGAAAAAAGAGCGAGTCTGAGGCACTTGCTCAGGGTTTTGTCTCTGGATTTTATATCAATGATGGCCGTGGAATGTGGGGAGGCCTCATGGGCCATGGACGAATATCCTCTCTGTGGATTGGGGCGGTCCCAATTATTTTTCGTCAATCTGTGGGATGGGAGGTCTCCTTTCAGGTATATTACCTCAGGTGTCCGAACAAAAGAAGTATTCTAAAGCAGACCCTGGGGAAGAGTGAAGGGACAACCCAAACTATGGTTAAAAATTTGGGGCCTAGGGGCATGGCAGGCCCAATAAGCTGTTTCTTCATCCAGCCACTGAGCGGCCTTACTTGAGGACTGGGCTCAGGCTGAGGGTCAAATGTGTGTTTGTGACAAATGTGGCCCGCGAGCATGGGCGGGGCCTCATGGGCCAAACTGGTTTCAACTACACTGGACCTTGCACAACATGCCAATCACAAGGTCTCTTGCCATGGGGAAGGTGTTCTGATTTTTGCATGATTTTCAATCGTGAGCAGTGATTAGACATAAGGTATAGGTTCTGAAGCCTGAATAATCGTAGTTGGGAAGAGATGACGACCTAAGACGATGGCGCGTCTGATATGCTCAGTGTGCGGTCAGCCTCCTGGGTGATGGTCAGGAGGTTCTGGCTCAGGTTGTGTCAGACAGTGCATTAGTGCCCAGGTTAGACTATATAATTTGGGTACAGTCGAGTGCCGTGTAGGTTTATCCTCATTTGAGGTGCCGGGCACCTCATTAGGCAAGATATTTTTTCTAGAGGGCAGGCAGAGTGCTGCATTGTGGGTCCGGAATTGCCAAACTTTTGGGCTTCTGGGCCAGGAGTGTGAGGACAGAAGTCTGAGAACACAAGCTAGACTTGAGTTTCATGCCGAGGGCACGGCTGGTACCCCCTGCAGTCGCAACCAAAAACTTAAGCATCTGAAGTCATGGCGAGGATCAGACGTTGGCTCAGGTTGGAGTTTCTGTGCATGACTACCCCTTCATGAACGGAGCGGAATCTCAAGGCCATGGAGGTTTTCCGACGTGGGAGTGGTGGGATGCCCCCTTCAATGATTCCTTCTGTGTGACAATTGAGACCTGTTGGGCAGCTCCAGGACATCCCATATGGAATGACTCCAGAGCACCCTTGGAGGATGGATATCAGGCAAGCCCGCCTCGCAATCCACTTGTCTACTAGCCACAATACAGTTGAGATCGGATCCCTCTGCGGGAGCAACCTGGGTGGCTGAGTTGAATTGGACTTTCCTGAAGATGGGCCCTAATGTGTGTTTGTGTCCATGAGGGCCTTGAAATGGGGCGGTGGCACTGGGACCCTGAAGTATTCTCCTAAGCTTTTGACATAGCTCCCATGCACAAGTTTCCTTGTGGAGAGGAGATTTGTTCTGATGGGTGCCTCAGGAAACCCATTATGCTGGTATTGGAATCCAGACTTTTGAAGAGACATGCCTGTAAACCAATGCAATGTATTCGATTAAGGCCTAGGGTCCTATCTTGTTCATTCTTCTTCTCTGGGGATATTCATCTATGGAATGAGTGGAGGTAGATGCTCACCTGGTGTTTTACCGGCCTTGTTTGTCCCCGGAAACCTACACTATTGTTTTGGCCTCAGGGACTTTGGAGAGTTCTCCTAATTTGTACGATTTTGGACAATGGAATGGGCAGAATTCCCATGGATTGGGTAGGCACAGTCCTAATGTGTGGCTTCAGAGGCCCCAGCATGAGGGTGTGTGGCCCAGGACTTTGAGGACAGAAGTCTGAAAACACAAACTCAGCTTAGGTTTGGGGATGTAGGTATGGCAGGCCCAATCTACAAATCATGAGAAGAAATCTTCAGGATATGAAGAAAGAGCGAGTCTGAGGCACTTGCTCAGGCTTTTGCATTTGGATTTTATATCAACGATGGCCGTGGAATGGTGGAGGACTCATGGGCCATGGACGAATCTTCCTCTCTGTGGATTTGGCCCGATCCCAATTGTTTTTCGTCAATCTGTGGGATGGGATTTCTCCTTTCAGGTTTATTACCTCAGGTGTCTGAACAAAAGAGGAATTCCAAAGCAGAGCGCTGGGGAAGAGTGAAGGGAAAACCCAAACTATGGTTAAAAATTGGGGCCTAGGGGCATGGCAGGCACAATAAGCTGTCTCTTCATCCAGCCACTGAGAGGCCTTACTTGAGGCCTGGGCTCAGACTGAGGGTCACAGTGTGTGTTTGTGACCAACGTGGCACGCGAGCATGGGCGGGGCCTCATGGGCCACACTGGTTTCAACTACACTGGACCTTGGACAACATGCCAATCACAAGGTCTCTTGCCATGGGGAAGGTGTTTTGATTTCTGCATCATTTTCAACCCTGGGCAGTGGTTGGAGATAAGGTCTAGGTTCTGAAGCCTGAAAAATCGCAGTTGGGAAGAGATGACAATCTAAGGCGATGGCGCATCTGATATGCTCAGTGTGCGGTCAACTGCCCGGGTGTTGGTCAGGAGGTTCTGGCTCAGGTTGTGTCATACAGTGCACTAGTGCCCAAGTTAGACTATATAATTTGGGTACAGTCGAGTGCCCTGTAGGTTTATCCTCATTTGAGGTGCCTGGGCACCTCATTAGGCAAGATATTTTTTCTAGAGGGAAGGCAGAGTGCTGCATTGTGGGTCCGGAATTGCCAAACTTGAGGGCTTCTGGGACAGGAGTGTGAGGACAGAAGTTTGAGAACACGAGCTAGACTTGAGTTTCAGGCCGAGGGCACGGCTGGTACCCCCTGCAGTCGCAACCAAAATCTCAAGCATCTGAAATCACGGCGAGGATCAGACGTTGGCTCAGGTTGGAGTTTCTGTGCATGACTGCCCCTTCATGAAAGGAGCGGAATCTCAAGGCCATGGAGGTTTCCGACGTTGGGTGTGGTGGGATGCCCCCTTCAATGATTCCTTCTGTGTGACACTTAAGCCCTGTTGGGCAGCTCCAGGACATCCCATATGGAATGACTCCAGAGCTCCGTTGGAGGATGGATGCCATGGAAGCCCGCCTCACAATCCAATTGTCTACTAGCCACAATACAGTTGAGATCGGATCCCTCTGCGGGAGCAACCGGGGTGGATGAGTTGAAATGGACTTTCCTGAGGATGGGCCGTAATGTGTGTTTGTGTCCATGAGGACCTTGGAATGGGGCGGTGGCCCCGGGTCCCTGAAGTATTCTCCTAAGCTTTTGACAAAGCTCCCATGCACAAGTTTCCTTGTGGAGAAGATATTTGTTCTGATGTGTGCCTCAGGAAACCCATTATGCTGGAATTGGAATCCAGACTTTTGAAGAGACATGCCTGTAAAACAAAGCAATGTATTCGATTATGGCCTAGGGTCCTGTCTTGTTCATTCTCCTTCTCTGGGGATATTCATCTATGGAATGATTGGAGGTAGATGCTCACCTGGTGTCAGACCACCCTTGTTTGTCCCTGGAGACCTACACTATTTGGATTGCTTCGGGGACTTTGGAGAGTACTCCCAATTTGTAAGATTTTGGACAATGGAATGGGCAGAATTCCCATGGATTGGGTAGGCACAGTCCGAATGTGTGGCTCCAGGGGCCCCAGCCTGGAGGCTGTGTGGCCCAGGACTTTGAGGACAGAAGTCTGAAAACACAAACTCACCTTATGTTTGGGGACGTAGGTATGGCAGGCCCAATCTACAAACCATGAGAAGAACTCTTCAGGATATGAAGAAAGAGCGAGTCTGAGGCACTTGCTCAGGCTTTTGTCTCTGGATTTTATATCAACGATGGCCGTGGAATGTGGGGAGGCATCATGGGCCATGGACGAATCTTCCTTTCTGTGGATTGGGGCGGTCCCAATTTTTTTCGTCAATCTGTGGGATGGGAGGTCTCCTTTCAGGTTTATTACCTCAGGTGTCCGAACAAAAGAGGAATTCCAAAGCAGAGCCCTGGGGAAGAGTGAAGGGAAAACCCAAACTATGGTTAAAAATTGCGGCATAGGCGCTTGGCAGGCCCAATAAGCTGTCTCTTCATCCAGCCACTGAGAGGCCTTACTTGAGGCCTCGGCTCAGACTGAGGGTCACAGTGTGTGTTTGTGACCAACGTGGCACGCGAGTATGGGCGGGGTCTCATGGGCCACACTGGTTTCAACTACACTGGACCTTGGACAACATGCTGATCACAAGATCTCTTGCCATGGGGAAGGTGTTTTGATTTCTGCATCATTTTCAACCCTGGGCAGTGGTTGGAGATAAGGTCTAGGTTCTGAAGCCTGAAAAATCGCAGTTGGGAAGAGATGACAATCTAAGGCGATGGTGCATCTGATATGCTCAGTGTGCGGTCAACTGCCTGGGTGTTGGTCAGGAGGTTCTGGCTCAGGTTGTGTCAGACAGTGCACTAGTGCCCAAGTTAGACTATATAATTTGGGTACAGTCGAGTGCCCTGTAGGTTTATCCTCATTTGAGGTGCCTGGGCACCTCATTAGGCAAGATATTTTTTCTAGAGGGAAGGCAGAGTGCTGCATTGTGGGTCCGGAATTGCCAAACGTGAGGGCTTCTGGGCCAGGAATGTGAGGACAGAAGTCTGAGAACACAAGCTAGACTTGGGCTTCAGGCCGAGGGCACGGTAGGTACCCCCAGTAGATCGGAAACCATATCTCAAGCATCTGAAGTCACGGCGAGGATCAGACGTTGGCTCAGGTTGTAGTTTCTGTGCATGACTGCCCCTTCATGAAAGGAGCGGAATCTCGAAGCCATGGAGCTTTTCCCACGTTGGGAGTTGTGTGATGCCCCCTTCAAGGATTCCTTCTGCGGACAATTGAGACCAGTTGGGCAGCTCAATGACATCCCATATGAAATGACTCCAGAGCACCGTTCGAGGATGGATGCCATGGAAGCCCGCCTCTCATTCCAATTGTCTCCTAGCAACAATACAGTTGAGATCGGATGGCTCTGCGGGAGCAAACGGGGTGGCTGAGTTGAAATGGACTTTCCTGAGGATGGGGCCTAAAGTGTGTTTGTGTCCATGAGGGCCTTGGAATGGGGTGGTGGCACCGGGACCCTGAAGTATTCTCCTAAGCTTTTGACATAGCTCCCATGCACAAGGTTCCTTGTGGAGAGGAGATTTGTTCTGATGGGTGCCTCAGGAAAACCCTTATGCTGGTCTGGAATCCAGGCTCTTGAGGAGACATGCCTGTAAACCAAAGCAATGGATTCGATTATTGCCTAGGATCCTGTCTGGTTCAATCTTCTTCTCTGGGGATATCCGTCTATGGAATGAGTGGAGGTAGATGCTCACCTGGTGTCAGACCACCCTTGTTTGTCCCTGGAGACGTACACAATTGGGATTGCCTCGGGGACTTTGGAGAGTTCTCCCAATTTGTAAGATTTTGGACAATGGAATGGGTAGAATTTCCATGGATTGTGTAGGCACAGTCCAAATGTGTGGCTCCAGGGGCTCCAGCCTGGAGGGTGTGTGGCCCAGGACTTTGAGGACAGAAGTCTGAAAACACAAACTCCTTGTTTGGGGACGTAGGTATGGCAGGCCCAATCGAAAAATCATGAGAAGAACTCTTCAGGATATGAAGAAAGAGCGAATCTGAGGCACTTGCTCAGGCTTTTGTCTCTGGGTTTTATATCAATGATGGCCGTGGAATGTGGGGAGGCATCATGGGCCATGGACGAATCTTCCTCTCTGTGGATTTGGCCCGGTCCCAATTATTTTTCGACAATCTGTGGGATGGGAGGTCTCCTTTCAGGTTTATTACCTCAGGTGTCCGAACAAAAGAAGAATTCCAAGCAGAGCCCTGGGGAAGAGTGAAGGGACAACCCAAACTATGGTTTAAAATTGGGGTCTAGGGGCATGGCAGGCCCCATATGCTGTCTCTTCATCCAGCCACTGAGCGGCCTTACTTGAGGTCTGGGCTCAGTCTGAGGGTCAAATGTGTGTTTGTGACAAATGTGGCCCGCGAGCATGGGCGGGGCCTCATGGGCCAAACTGGTTTCCACTACACTGGACCTTGGACAACATGGCAATCACAAGGTCTCTTGCCATGGGGAAGGTGTTCTGATTTCTGCATCATTTTCAATAGTGAGCAGTGATTGGACATAAGGTATAGGTTCTGAAGCCTGAAAAACCGCAGTTGGGAAGAGATGACGACCTAAGGCGATGGCGCGTCTGATATGCTCAGTGTGCGGTCAGCTGCCTGGGTGTTGGTCAGGAGGTTCTGACTCAAGTTGTGTCAGACAATGTATTAGTGCCCAGGTTAGACTATATAATTTGGGTAAAGTCGAGTTCCGTGTAGGTTTATCCTCATTTGAGGTGCCTGGGCACCTCATTAGGCAAGATATTTTTTCTAAAGGGCAGGCCGAGTGCTGCATTGTGGGTCCAGAATTGCCAAACTTTTGGGCTTCTGGGCCAGGAGTGTGAGGACAGAAGTCTGATAACACAAACTAGACTTGAGTTTCAGGCCGAGGGCACGGCTGGTACTCCCTGCAGTCCCAACCAAAATCTCAAGCATCTGAAGTCACGGCGAGGATCAGACGTTGGCTCAGGTTGTAGTTTCTGTGCATGACTGCCCCTTCAAGAAAGGAGCGGAATCTCAAGGCCATGGAGATTTACCCACGTTGGGAGTTGTGTGATGCCCCCTTCAAGGATTCCTTCTGCGGGACAATTGAGACCTGTTGGGCAGCTCCAGGACAACCCATATGAAATGAGTCCAGAGCACCGTTCGAGGATGGATGCCAGGGAAGCCCGCCTCTCATTCCAATTGTCTCCTAGCTACAATACAGTTGTGATCGGATGGCTCTGCGGAAGCAACCGGGGTGGCTGAGTTGAAATGGACATTTGAGGATGGGGCCTAAAGTGTGTTTTGTCCATGAGGGCCTTGGAATGGGGCGGTGGCACCGGGACCCTGAAGTATACTCCTACGCTTTTGACATAGCTCCCATGCACAAGTTTCCTTGTGGAGAGGAGATTTGTTCTGATGGGTGCCTCAGGAAAACCCTTATGCTGGTCTTGGAATCCAGGCTCTTGAGGAGACATGCCTGTAAACCAAAGCAATGGATCCGATTATTACTTAGGATCCTGTCTGGTTCAATCTTCTTCTCTGGGGATATCTGTCTATGGAATGAGTGGAGATAGATGCTCACCTGGTGTCAGACGACCCTTGTTTGTCCCTGGAGACCTACACTATTGGGATTGCCTCGGGGCCTTTGGAGAGTTCTCCCAATTTGTAAGATTTTGGACAATGGAATGGGCAGAATTCCCATAGATTGGGTAGGCACAGTCCGAATGTGTGGCTCCAGGGGCCCCAGCCTGGAGGCTGTGTGGCCCAGGACTTTGAGGACAGAAGTCTGAAAACACAAACTCACCTTATGTTTGGGGACGTAGGTATGGCAGGCCCAATCTACAAACCATGAGAAGAACTCTTCAGGATATGAAGAAAGAGCGAGTCTGAGGCACTTGCTCAGGCTTTTGTCTCTGGATTTTATATCAACGATGGCCGTGGAATGTGGGGAGGCATCATGGGCCATGGACGAATCTTCCTTTCTGTGGATTGGGGCGGTCCCAATTTTTTTCGTCAATCTGTGGGATGGGAGGTCTCCTTTCAGGTTTATTACCTCAGGTGTCCGAACAAAAGAGGAATTCCAAAGCAGAGCCCTGGGGAAGAGTGAAGGGAAAACCCAAACTATGGTTAAAAATTGCGGCATAGGCGCTTGGCAGGCCCAATAAGCTGTCTCTTCATCCAGCCACTGAGAGGCCTTACTTGAGGCCTCGGCTCAGACTGAGGGTCACAGTGTGTGTTTGTGACCAACGTGGCACGCGAGTATGGGCGGGGTCTCATGGGCCACACTGGTTTCAACTACACTGGACCTTGGACAACATGCTGATCACAAGATCTCTTGCCATGGGGAAGGTGTTTTGATTTCTGCATCATTTTCAACCCTGGGCAGTGGTTGGAGATAAGGTCTAGGTTCTGAAGCCTGAAAAATCGCAGTTGGGAAGAGATGACAATCTAAGGCGATGGTGCATCTGATATGCTCAGTGTGCGGTCAACTGCCTGGGTGTTGGTCAGGAGGTTCTGGCTCAGGTTGTGTCAGACAGTGCACTAGTGCCCAAGTTAGACTATATAATTTGGGTACAGTCGAGTGCCCTGTAGGTTTATCCTCATTTGAGGTGCCTGGGCACCTCATTAGGCAAGATATTTTTTCTAGAGGGAAGGCAGAGTGCTGCATTGTGGGTCCGGAATTGCCAAACGTGAGGGCTTCTGGGCCAGGAATGTGAGGACAGAAGTCTGAGAACACAAGCTAGACTTGGGCTTCAGGCCGAGGGCACGGTAGGTACCCCCAGTAGATCGGAAAACATATCTCAAGCATCTGAAGTCACGGCGAGGATCAGACGTTGGCTCAGGTTGTAGTTTCTGTGCATGACTGCCCCTTCATGAAAGGAGCGGAATCTCGAAGCCATGGAGCTTTTCCCACGTTGGGAGTTGTGTGATGCCCCCTTCAAGGATTCCTTCTGCGGACAATTGAGACCAGTTGGGCAGCTCAATGACATCCCATATGAAATGACTCCAGAGCACCGTTCGAGGATGGATGCCATGGAAGCCCGCCTCTCATTCCAATTGTCTCCTAGCAACAATACAGTTGAGATCGGATGGCTCTGCGGGAGCAAACGGGGTGGCTGAGTTGAAATGGACTTTCCTGAGGATGGGGCCTAAAGTGTGTTTGTGTCCATGAGGGCCTTGGAATGGGGTGGTGGCACCGGGACCCTGAAGTATTCTCCTAAGCTTTTGACATAGCTCCCATGCACAAGGTTCCTTGTGGAGAGGAGATTTGTTCTGATGGGTGCCTCAGGAAAACCCTTATGCTGGTCTGGAATCCAGGCTCTTGAGGAGACATGCCTGTAAACCAAAGCAATGGATTCGATTATTGCCTAGGATCCTGTCTGGTTCAATCTTCTTCTCTGGGGATATCCGTCTATGGAATGAGTGGAGGTAGATGCTCACCTGGTGTCAGACCACCCTTGTTTGTCCCTGGAGACGTACACAATTGGGATTGCCTCGGGGACTTTGGAGAGTTCTCCCAATTTGTAAGATTTTGGACAATGGAATGGGTAGAATTTCCATGGATTGTGTAGGCACAGTCCAAATGTGTGGCTCCAGGGGCTCCAGCCTGGAGGGTGTGTGGCCCAGGACTTTGAGGACAGAAGTCTGAAAACACAAACTCCTTGTTTGGGGACGTAGGTATGGCAGGCCCAATCGAAAAATCATGAGAAGAACTCTTCAGGATATGAAGAAAGAGCGAATCTGAGGCACTTGCTCAGGCTTTTGTCTCTGGGTTTTATATCAATGATGGCCGTGGAATGTGGGGAGGCATCATGGGCCATGGACGAATCTTCCTCTCTGTGGATTTGGCCCGGTCCCAATTATTTTTCGACAATCTGTGGGATGGGAGGTCTCCTTTCAGGTTTATTACCTCAGGTGTCCGAACAAAAGAAGAATTCCAAGCAGAGCCCTGGGGAAGAGTGAAGGGACAACCCAAACTATGGTTTAAAATTGGGGTCTAGGGGCATGGCAGGCCCCATATGCTGTCTCTTCATCCAGCCACTGAGCGGCCTTACTTGAGGTCTGGGCTCAGTCTGAGGGTCAAATGTGTGTTTGTGACAAATGTGGCCCGCGAGCATGGGCGGGGCCTCATGGGCCAAACTGGTTTCCACTACACTGGACCTTGGACAACATGGCAATCACAAGGTCTCTTGCCATGGGGAAGGTGTTCTGATTTCTGCATCATTTTCAATAGTGAGCAGTGATTGGACATAAGGTATAGGTTCTGAAGCCTGACAAACCGCAGTTGGGAAGAGATGACGACCTAAGGCGATGGCGCGTCTGATATGCTCAGTGTGCGGTCAGCTGCCTGGGTGTTGGTCAGGAGGTTCTGACTCAAGTTGTGTCAGACAATGTATTAGTGCCCAGGTTAGACTATATAATTTGGGTAAAGTCGAGTTCCGTGTAGGTTTATCCTCATTTGAGGTGCCTGGGCACCTCATTAGGCAAGATATTTTTTCTAAAGGGCAGGCCGAGTGCTGCATTGTGGGTCCAGAATTGCCAAACTTTTGGGCTTCTGGGCCAGGAGTGTGAGGACAGAAGTCTGATAACACAAACTAGACTTGAGTTTCAGGCCGAGGGCACGGCTGGTACTCCCTGCAGTCCCAACCAAAATCTCAAGCATCTGAAGTCACGGCGAGGATCAGACGTTGGCTCAGGTTGTAGTTTCTGTGCATGACTGCCCCTTCAAGAAAGGAGCGGAATCTCAAGGCCATGGAGATTTACCCACGTTGGGAGTTGTGTGATGCCCCCTTCAAGGATTCCTTCTGCGGGACAATTGAGACCTGTTGGGCAGCTCCAGGACAACCCATATGAAATGAGTCCAGAGCACCGTTCGAGGATGGATGCCAGGGAAGCCCGCCTCTCATTCCAATTGTCTCCTAGCTACAATACAGTTGTGATCGGATGGCTCTGCGGAAGCAACCGGGGTGGCTGAGTTGAAATGGACATTTGAGGATGGGGCCTAAAGTGTGTTTTGTCCATGAGGGCCTTGGAATGGGGCGGTGGCACCGGGACCCTGAAGTATACTCCTACGCTTTTGACATAGCTCCCATGCACAAGTTTCCTTGTGGAGAGGAGATTTGTTCTGATGGGTGCCTCAGGAAAACCCTTATGCTGGTCTTGGAATCCAGGCTCTTGAGGAGACATGCCTGTAAACCAAAGCAATGGATCCGATTATTACTTAGGATCCTGTCTGGTTCAATCTTCTTCTCTGGGGATATCTGTCTATGGAATGAGTGGAGATAGATGCTCACCTGGTGTCAGACGACCCTTGTTTGTCCCTGGAGACCTACACTATTGGGATTGCCTCGGGGCCTTTGGAGAGTTCTCCCAATTTGTAAGATTTTGGACAATGGAATGGGCAGAATTCCCATAGATTGGGTAGGCACAGTCCGAATGTGTGGCTCCAGGGGCCCCAGCCTGGAGGCTGTGTGGCCCAGGACTTTGAGGACAGAAGTCTGAAAACACAAACTCACCTTATGTTTGGGGACGTAGGTATGGCAGGCCCAATCTACAAACCATGAGAAGAACTCTTCAGGATATGAAGAAAGAGCGAGTCTGAGGCACTTGCTCAGGGTTTTGTCTCTGGATTTTATATCAATGATGGCCGTGGAATGTGGGGAGGCCTCATGGGCCATGGACGAATATCCTCTCTGTGGATTGGGGCGGTCCCAATTATTTTTCGTCAATCTGTGGGATGGGAGGTCTCCTTTCAGGTTTATTACCTCAGGTGTCCGAACAAAAGAAGTATTCTAAAGCAGAGCCCTGGGGAAGAGTGAAGGGACAACCCAAACTATGGTTAAAAATTTGGGGCCTAGGGGCATGGCAGGCCCAGTAAGCTGTTTCTTCATCCAGCCACTGAGCGGCCTTACTTGAGGACTGGGCTCAGGCTGAGGGTCAAATGTGTGTTTGTGACAAATGTGGCCCGCGAGCATGGGCGGGGCCTCATGGGCCAAACTGGTTTCAACTACACTGGACCTTGCACAACATGCCAATCACAAGGTCTCTTGCCATGGGGAAGGTGTTCTGATTTCTGCATCATTTTCAATCGTGAGCAGTGATTGGACATAAGGTATAGGTTCTGAAGCCTGAATAATCGTAGTTGGGAAGAGATGACGACCTAAGGCGATGGCGCGTCTGATATGCTCAGTGTGCGGTCAGCCTCCTGGGTGATGGTCAGGAGGTTCTGGCTCAGGTTGTGTCAGACAGTGCATTAGTGCCCAGGTTAGACTATATAATTTGGGTACAGTCGAGTGCCCTGTAGGTTTATCCTCATTTGAGGTGCCTGGGCACCTCATTAGGCAAGATATTTTTTCTAGAGGGCAGGCAGAGTGCTGCCTTGTGGGTCCGGAATTGCCAAAATGGAGGACTTCCGGGCCAGGAGTGTGAGGACAGAAGTCTGAGAACACAAGATAGACTTGGGCTTCAGGCCGAGGGCACGGTAGGTACCCCCAGTAGATCGGAAACCATATCTCAAGCATCTGAAGTCACGGCGAGGATCAGACGTTGGCTCAGGTTGTAGTTTCTGTGCATGACTGCCCCTTCATGAAAGGAGCGGAATCTCGAAGCCATGGAGCTTTTCCCACGTTGGGAGTTGTGTGATGCCCCCTTCAAGGATTCCTTCTGCGGGACTATTGAGACCAGTTGGGCAGCTCAAGGACATCCCATATGAAATGACTCCAGAGCACCGTTCGAGGATGGATGCCATGGAAGCCCGCCTCTCATTCCAATTGTCTCCTAGCAACAATACAGTTGAGATCGGATGGCTCTGCGGGAGCAACCGGGGTGGCTGAGTTGAAATGGACTTTCCTGAGGATGGGGCCTAAAGTGTGTTTGTGTCCATGAGGGCCTTGGAATGGGGTGGTGGCACCGGGACCCTGAAGTATTCTCCTAAGCTTTTGACATAGCTCCCATGCACAAGGTTCCTTGTGGAGAGGAGATTTGTTCTGATGGGTGCCTCAGGAAAACCCTTATGCTGGTCTGGAATCCAGGCTCTTGAGGAGACATGCCTGTAAACCAAAGCAATGGATCCGATTATTGCCTAGGATCCTGTCTGGTTCAATCTTCTTCTCTGGGGATATCCGTCTATGGAATGAGTGGAGGTAGATGCTCACCTGGTGTCAGACCACCCTTGTTTGTCCTTGGAGACCTACACTATTGGGATTGCCTCGGGGCCTTTGGAGAGTTCTCCAAATTTGTAAGATTTTGGACAATGGAATGGGCAGAATTCCCATAGATTGGGTAGGCACAGTCCGAATGTGTGGCTCCAGGGGCCCCAGCCTGGAGGCTGTGTGGCCCAGGACTTTGAGGACAGAAGTCTGAAAACACAAACTCACCTTATGTTTGGGGACGTAGGTATGGCAGGCCCAATCTACAAACCATGAGAAGAACTCTTCAGGATATGAAGAAAGAGCGAGTCTGAGGCACTTGCTCAGGGTTTTGTCTCTGGATTTTATATCAATGATGGCCGTGGAATGTGGGGAGGCCTCATGGGCCATGGACGAATATCCTCTCTGTGGATTGGGGCGGTCCCAATTATTTTTCGTCAATCTGTGGGATGGGAGGTCTCCTTTCAGGTTTATTACCTCAGGTGTCCGAACAAAAGAAGTATTCTAAAGCAGAGCCCTGGGGAAGAGTGAAGGGACAACCCAAACTATGGTTAAAAATTTGGGGCCTAGGGGCATGGCAGGCCCAGTAAGCTGTTTCTTCATCCAGCCACTGAGCGGCCTTACTTGAGGACTGGGCTCAGGCTGAGGGTCAAATGTGTGTTTGTGACAAATGTGGCCCGCGAGCATGGGCGGGGCCTCATGGGCCAAACTGGTTTCAACTACACTGGACCTTGCACAACATGCCAATCACAAGGTCTCTTGCCATGGGGAAGGTGTTCTGATTTCTGCATCATTTTCAATCGTGAGCAGTGATTGGACATAAGGTATAGGTTCTGAAGCCTGAATAATCGTAGTTGGGAAGAGATGACGACCTAAGGCGATGGCGCGTCTGATATGCTCAGTGTGCGGTCAGCCTCCTGGGTGATGGTCAGGAGGTTCTGGCTCAGGTTGTGTCAGACAGTGCATTAGTGCCCAGGTTAGACTATATAATTTGGGTACAGTCGAGTGCCCTGTAGGTTTATCCTCATTTGAGGTGCCTGGGCACCTCATTAGGCAAGATATTTTTTCTAGAGGGCAGGCAGAGTGCTGCCTTGTGGGTCCGGAATTGCCAAAATGGAGGACTTCCGGGCCAGGAGTGTGAGGACAGAAGTCTGAGAACACAAGATAGACTTGGGCTTCAGGCCGAGGGCACGGTAGGTACCCCCAGTAGATCGGAAACCATATCTCAAGCATCTGAAGTCACGGCGAGGATCAGACGTTGGCTCAGGTTGTAGTTTCTGTGCATGACTGCCCCTTCATGAAAGGAGCGGAATCTCGAAGCCATGGAGCTTTTCCCACGTTGGGAGTTGTGTGATGCCCCCTTCAAGGATTCCTTCTGCGGGACTATTGAGACCAGTTGGGCAGCTCAAGGACATCCCATATGAAATGACTCCAGAGCACCGTTCGAGGATGGATGCCATGGAAGCCCGCCTCTCATTCCAATTGTCTCCTAGCAACAATACAGTTGAGATCGGATGGCTCTGCGGGAGCAACCGGGGTGGCTGAGTTGAAATGGACTTTCCTGAGGATGGGGCCTAAAGTGTGTTTGTGTCCATGAGGGCCTTGGAATGGGGTGGTGGCACCGGGACCCTGAAGTATTCTCCTAAGCTTTTGACATAGCTCCCATGCACAAGGATCCTTGTGGAGAGGAGATTTGTTCTGATGGGTGCCTCAGGAAAACCCTTATGCTGGTCTGAAATCCAGGCTCTTGAGGAGACATGCCTGTAAACCAAAGCAATGGATCCGATTATTGCCTAGGATCCTGTCTGGTTCAATCTTCTTCTCTGGGGATATCCGTCTATGGAATGAGTGGAGGTAGATGCTCACCTGGTGTCAGACCACCCTTGTTTGTCCCTGGAGACCTACACTATTGGGATTGCCTCGGGGCCTTTGGAGAGTTCTCCAAATTTGTAAGATTTTGGACAATGGAATGGGCAGAATTCCCATAGATTGGGTAGGCACAGTCCGAATGTGTGGCTCCAGGGGCCCCAGCCTGGAGGCTGTGTGGCCCAGGACTTTGAGGACAGAAGTCTGAAAACACAAACTCACCTTATGTTTGGGGACGTAGGTATGGCAGGCCCAATCTACAAACCATGAGAAGAACTCTTCAGGATATGAAGAAAGAGCGAGTCTGAGGCACTTGCTCAGGGTTTTGTCTCTGGATTTTATATCAATGATGGCCGTGGAATGTGGGGAGGCCTCATGGGCCATGGACGAATATCCTCTCTGTGGATTGGGGCGGTCCCAATTATTTTTCGTCAATCTGTGGGATGGGAGGTCTCCTTTCAGGTTTATTACCTCAGGTGTCCGAACAAAAGAAGTATTCTAAAGCAGAGCCCTGGGGAAGAGTGAAGGGACAACCCAAACTATGGTTAAAAATTTGGGGCCTAGGGGCATGGCAGGCCCAGTAAGCTGTTTCTTCATCCAGCCACTGAGCGGCCTTACTTGAGGACTGGGCTCAGGCTGAGGGTCAAATGTGTGTTTGTGACAAATGTGGCCCGCGAGCATGGGCGGGGCCTCATGGGCCAAACTGGTTTCAACTACACTGGACCTTGCACAACATGCCAATCACAAGGTCTCTTGCCATGGGGAAGGTGTTCTGATTTCTGCATCATTTTCAATCGTGAGCAGTGATTGGACATAAGGTATAGGTTCTGAAGCCTGAATAATCGTAGTTGGGAAGAGATGACGACCTAAGGCGATGGCGCGTCTGATATGCTCAGTGTGCGGTCAGCCTCCTGGGTGATGGTCAGGAGGTTCTGGCTCAGGTTGTGTCAGACAGTGCATTAGTGCCCAGGTTAGACTATATAATTTGGGTACAGTCGAGTGCCCTGTAGGTTTATCCTCATTTGAGGTGCCTGGGCACCTCATTAGGCAAGATATTTTTTCTAGAGGGCAGGCAGAGTGCTGCCTTGTGGGTCCGGAATTGCCAAAATGGAGGACTTCCGGGCCAGGAGTGTGAGGACAGAAGTCTGAGAACACAAGATAGACTTGGGCTTCAGGCCGAGGGCACGGTAGGTACCCGCAGTAGATCGGAAACCATATCTCAAGCATCTGAAGTCACGGCGAGGATCAGACGTTGGCTCAGGTTGTAGTTTCTGTGCATGACTGCCCCTTCATGAAAGGAGCGGAATCTCGAAGCCATGGAGCTTTTCCCACGTTGGGAGTTGTGTGATGCCCCCTTCAAGGATTCCTTCTGCGGGACTATTGAGACCAGTTGGGCAGCTCAAGGATATCCCATATGAAATGACTCCAGAGCACCGTTCGAGGATGGATGCCATGGAAGCCCGCCTCTCATTCCAATTGTCTCCTAGCAACAATACAGTTGAGATCGGATGGCTCTGCGGGAGCAACCGGGGTGGCTGAGTTGAAATGGACTTTCCTGAGGATGGGGCCTAAAGTGTGTTTGTGTCCATGAGGGCCTTGGAATGGGGTGGTGGCACCGGGACCCTGAAGTATTCTCCTAAGCTTTTGACATAGCTCCCATGCACAAGGATCCTTGTGGAGAGGAGATTTGTTCTGATGGGTGCCTCAGGAAAACCCTTATGCTGGTCTGAAATCCAGGCTCTTGAGGAGACATGCCTGTAAACCAAAGCAATGGATCCGATTATTGCCTAGGATCCTGTCTGGTTCAATCTTCTTCTCTGGGGATATCCGTCTATGGAATGAGTGGAGGTAGATGCTCACCTGGTGTCAGACCACCCTTGTTTGTCCCTGGAGACCTACACTATTGGGATTGCCTCGGGGCCTTTGGAGAGTTCTCCCAATTTGTAAGATTTTGGACAATGGAATGGGCAGAATTCCCATAGATTGGGTAGGCACAGTCCGAATGTGTGGCTCCAGGGGCCCCAGCCTGGAGGCTGTGTGGCCCAGGACTTTGAGGACAGAAGTCTGAAAACACAAACTCACCTTATGTTTGGGGACGTAGGTATGGCAGGCCCAATCTACAAACCATGAGAAGAACTCTTCAGGATATGAAGAAAGAGCGAGTCTGAGGCACTTGCTCAGGGTTTTGTCTCTGGATTTTATATCAATGATGGCCGTGGAATGTGGGGAGGCCTCATGGGCCATGGACGAATATCCTCTCTGTGGATTGGGGCGGTCCCAATTATTTTTCGTCAATCTGTGGGATGGGAGGTCTCCTTTCAGGTTTATTACCTCAGGTGTCCGAACAAAAGAAGTATTCTAAAGCAGAGCCCTGGGGAAGAGTGAAGGGACAACCCAAACTATGGTTAAAAATTTGGGGCCTAGGGGCATGGCAGGCCCAATAAGCTGTTTCTTCATCCAGCCACTGAGCGGCCTTACTTGAGGACTGGGCTCAGGCTGAGGGTCAAATGTGTGTTTGTGACAAATGTGGCCCGCGAGCATGGGCGGGGCCTCATGGGCCAAACTGGTTTCAACTACACTGGACCTTGCACAACATGCCAATCACAAGGTCTCTTGCCATGGGGAAGGTGTTCTGATTTCTGCATCATTTTCAATCGTGAGCAGTGATTGGACATAAGGTATAGGTTCTGAAGCCTGAATAATCGTAGTTGGGAAGAGATGACGACCTAAGGCGATGGCGCGTCTGATATGCTCAGTGTGCGGTCAGCCTCCTGGGTGATGGTCAGGAGGTTCTGGCTCAGGTTGTGTCAGACAGTGCATTAGTGCCCAGGTTAGACTATATAATTTGGGTACAGTCGAGTGCCCTGTAGGTTTATCCTCATTTGAGGTGCCTGGGCACCTCATTAGGCAAGATATTTTTTCTAGAGGGCAGGCAGAGTGCTGCCTTGTGGGTCCGGAATTGCCAAAATGGAGGACTTCCGGGCCAGGAGTGTGAGGACAGAAGTCTGAGAACACAAGATAGACTTGGGCTTCAGGCCGAGGGCACGGTAGGTACCCCCAGTAGATCGGAAACCATATCTCAAGCATCTGAAGTCACGGCGAGGATCAGACGTTGGCTCAGGGTGTAGTTTCTGTGCATGACTGCCCCTTCATGAAAGGAGCGGAATCTCGAAGCCATGGAGCTTTTCCCACGTTGGGAGTTGTGTGATGCCCCCTTCAAGGATTCCTTCTGCGGGATTATTGAGACCAGTTGGGCAGCTCAAGGACATCCCATATGAAATGACTCCAGAGCACCGTTCGAGGGTGGATGCCATGGAAGCCCGCCTCTCATTCCAATTGTCTCCTAGCAACAATACAGTTGAGATCGGATGGCTCTGCGGGAGCAACCGGGGTGGCTGAGTTGAAATGGACTTTCCTGAGGATGGGGCCTAAAGTGTGTTTGTGTCCATGAGGGCCTTGGAATGGGGTGGTGGCACCGGGACCCTGAAGTATTCTCCTAAGCTTTTGACATAGCTCCCATGCACAAGGTTCCTTGTGGAGAGGAGATTTGTTCTGATGGGTGCCTCAGGAAAACCCTTATGCTGGTCTGGAATCCAGGCTCTTGAGGAGACATGCCTGTAAACCAAAGCAATGGATCCGATTATTGCCTAGGATCCTGTCTGGTTCAATCTTCTTCTCCGGGGATATCCGTCTATGGAATGAGTGGAGGTAGATGCTCACCTGGTGTCAGACCACCCTTGTTTGTCCCTGGAGACCTACACTATTGGGATTGCCTCGGGGACTTTGGAGAGTTCTCCCAATTTGTAAGATTTCGGACAATGGAATGGGCAGAATTCCCATAGATTGGGTAGGCACAGTCCGAATGTGTGGCTCCAGGGGCCCCAGCCTGGAGGCTGTGTGGCCCAGGACTTTGAGGACAGAAGTCTGAAAACACAAACTCACCTTATGTTTGGGGACGTAGGTATGGCAGGCCCAATCTACAAACCATGAGAAGAACTCTTCAGGATATGAAGAAAGAGCGAGTCTGAGGCACTTGCTCAGGGTTTTGTCTCTGGATTTTATATCAATGATGGCCGTGGAATGTGGGGAGGCCTCATGGGCCATGGACGAATATCCTCTCTGTGGATTGGGGCGGTCCCAATTATTTTTCGTCAATCTGTGGGATGGGAGGTCTCCTTTCAGGTTTATTACCTCAGGTGTCCGAACAAAAGAAGTATTCTAAAGCAGAGCCCTCGGGAAGAGTGAAGGGACAACCCAAACTATGGTTAAAAATTTGGGGCCTAGGGGCATGGCAGGCCCAATAAGCTGTTTCTTCATCCAGCCACTGAGCGGCCTTACTTGAGGACTGGGCTCAGGCTGAGGGTCAAATGTGTGTTTGTGACAAATGTGGCCCGCGAGCATGGGCGGGGCCTCATGGGCCAAACTGGTTTCAACTACACTGGACCTTGCACAACATGCCAATCACAAGGTCTCTTGCCATGGGGAAGGTGTTCTGATTTCTGCATCATTTTCAATCGTGAGCAGTGATTGGACATAAGGTATAGGTTCTGAAGCCTGAATAATCGTAGTTGGGAAGAGATGACGACCTAAGGCGATGGCGCGTCTGATATGCTCAGTGTGCGGTCAGCCTCCTGGGTGATGGTCAGAATGTTCTGGCTCAGGTTGTGTCAGACAGTGCATTAGTGCCCAGGTTAGACTATATAATTTGGGTACAGTCGAGTGCCCTGTAGGTTTATCCTCATTTGAGGTGCCTGGGCACCTCATTAGGCAAGATATTTTTTCTAGAGGGCAGGCAGAGTGCTGCCTTGTGGGTCCGGAATTGCCAAAATGGAGGACTTCCGGGCCAGGAGTGTGAGGACAGAAGTCTGAGAACACAAGATAGACTTGGGCTTCAGGCCGAGGGCACGGTAGGTACCCCCAGTAGATCGGAAACCATATCTCAAGCATCTGAAGTCACGGCGAGGATCAGACGTTGGCTCAGGTTGTAGTTTCTGTGCATGACTGCCCCTTCATGAAAGGCGCGGAATCTCGAAGCCATGGAGCTTTTCCCACGTTGGGAGTTGTGTGATGCCCCCTTCAAGGATTCCTTCTGCGGGACTATTGAGACCAGTTGGGCAGCTCAAGGACATCCCATATGAAATGACTCCAGAGCACCGTTCGAGGGTGGATGCCATGGAAGCCCGCCTCTCATTCCAATTGTCTCCTAGCAACAATACAGTTGAGATCGGATGGCTCTGCGGGAGCAACCGGGGTGGCTGAGTTGAAATGGACTTTCCTGAGGATGGGGCCTAAAGTGTGTTTGTGTCCATGAGGGCCTTGGAATGGGGTGGTGGCACCGGGACCCTGAAGTATTCTCCTAAGCTTTTGACATAGCTCCCATGCACAAGGTTCCTTGTGGAGAGGAGATTTGTTCTGATGGGTGCCTCAGGAAAACCCTTATGCTGGTCTGGAATCCAGGCTCTTGAGGAGACATGCCTGTAAACCAAAGCAATGGATCCGATTATTGCCTAGGATCCTGTCTGGTTCAATCTTCTTCTCCGGGGATATCCGTCTATGGAATGAGTGGAGGTAGATGCTCACCTGGTGTCAGACCACCCTTGTTTGTCCCTGGAGACCTACACTATTGGGATTGCCTCGGGGCCTTTGGAGAGTTCTCCCAATTTGTAAGATTTTGGACAATGGAATGGGCAGAATTCCCATAGATTGGGTAGGCACAGTCCGAATGTGTGGCTCCAGGGGCCCCAGCCTGGAGGCTGTGTGGCCCAGGACTTTGAGGACAGAAGTCTGAAAACACAAACTCACCTTATGTTTGGGGACGTAGGTATGGCAGGCCCAATCTACAAACCATGAGAAGAACTCTTCAGGATATGAAGAAAGAGCGAGTCTGAGGCACTTGCTCAGGGTTTTGTCTCTGGATTTTATATCAATGATGGCCGTGGAATGTGGGGAGGCCTCATGGGCCATGGACGAATATCCTCTCTGTGGATTGGGGCGGTCCCAATTATTTTTCGTCAATCTGTGGGATGGGAGGTCTCCTTTCAGGTTTATTACCTCAGGTGTCCGAACAAAAGAAGTATTCTAAAGCAGAGCCCTGGGGAAGAGTGAAGGGACAACCCAAACTATGGTTAAAAATTTGGGGCCTAGGGGCATGGCAGGCCCAGTAAGCTGTTTCTTCATCCAGCCACTGAGCGGCCTTACTTGAGGACTGGGCTCAGGCTGAGGGTCAAATGTGTGTTTGTGACAAATGTGGCCCGCGAGCATGGGCGGGGCCTCATGGGCCAAACTGGTTTCAACTACACTGGACCTTGCACAACATGCCAATCACAAGGTCTCTTGCCATGGGGAAGGTGTTCTGATTTCTGCATCATTTTCAATCGTGAGCAGTGATTGGACATAAGGTATAGGTTCTGAAGCCTGAATAATCGTAGTTGGGAAGAGATGACGACCTAAGGCGATGGCGCGTCTGATATGCTCAGTGTGCGGTCAGCCTCCTGGGTGATGGTCAGGAGGTTCTGGCTCAGGTTGTGTCAGACAGTGCATTAGTGCCCAGGTTAGACTATATAATTTGGGTACAGTCGAGTGCCCTGTAGGTTTATCCTCATTTGAGGTGCCTGGGCACCTCATTAGGCAAGATATTTTTTCTAGAGGGCAGGCAGAGTGCTGCCTTGTGGGTCCGGAATTGCCAAAATGGAGGACTTCCGGGCCAGGAGTGTGAGGACAGAAGTCTGAGAACACAAGATAGACTTGGGCTTCAGGCCGAGGGCACGGTAGGTACCCCCAGTAGATCGGAAACCATATCTCAAGCATCTGAAGTCACGGCGAGGATCAGACGTTGGCTCAGGGTGTAGTTTCTGTGCATGACTGCCCCTTCATGAAAGGAGCGGAATCTCGAAGCCATGGAGCTTTTCCCACGTTGGGAGTTGTGTGATGCCCCCTTCAAGGATTCCTTCTGCGGGATTATTGAGACCAGTTGGGCAGCTCAAGGACATCCCATATGAAATGACTCCAGAGCACCGTTCGAGGGTGGATGCCATGGAAGCCCGCCTCTCATTCCAATTGTCTCCTAGCAACAATACAGTTGAGATCGGATGGCTCTGCGGGAGCAACCGGGGTGGCTGAGTTGAAATGGACTTTCCTGAGGATGGGGCCTAAAGTGTGTTTGTGTCCATGAGGGCCTTGGAATGGGGTGGTGGCACCGGGACCCTGAAGTATTCTCCTAAGCTTTTGACATAGCTCCCATGCACAAGGTTCCTTGTGGAGAGGAGATTTGTTCTGATGGGTGCCTCAGGAAAACCCTTATGCTGGTCTGGAATCCAGGCTCTTGAGGAGACATGCCTGTAAACCAAAGCAATGGATCCGATTATTGCCTAGGATCCTGTCTGGTTCAATCTTCTTCTCTGGGGATATCCGTCTATGGAATGAGTGGAGGTAGATGCTCACCTGGTGTCAGACCACCCTTGTTTGTCCCTGGAGACCTACACTATTGGGATTGCCTCGGGGCCTTTGGAGAGTTCTCCCAATTTGTAAGATTTTGGACAATGGAATGGGCAGAATTCCCATAGATTGGGTAGGCACAGTCCGAATGTGTGGCTCCAGGGGCCCCAGCCTGGAGGCTGTGTGGCCCAGGACTTTGAGGACAGAAGTCTGAAAACACAAACTCACCTTATGTTTGGGGACGTAGGTATGGCAGGCCCAATCTACAAACCATGAGAAGAACTCTTCAGGATATGAAGAAAGAGCGAGTCTGAGGCACTTGCTCAGGGTTTTGTCTCTGGATTTTATATCAATGATGGCCGTGGAATGTGGGGAGGCCTCATGGGCCATGGACGAATATCCTCTCTGTGGATTGGGGCGGTCCCAATTATTTTTCGTCAATCTGTGGGATGGGAGGTCTCCTTTCAGGTTTATTACCTCAGGTGTCCGAACAAAAGAAGTATTCTAAAGCAGAGCCCTGGGGAAGAGTGAAGGGACAACCCAAACTATGGTTAAAAATTTGGGGCCTAGGGGCATGGCAGGCCCAGTAAGCTGTTTCTTCATCCAGCCACTGAGCGGCCTTACTTGAGGACTGGGCTCAGGCTGAGGGTCAAATGTGTGTTTGTGACAAATGTGGCCCGCGAGCATGGGCGGGGCCTCATGGGCCAAACTGGTTTCAACTACACTGGACCTTGCACAACATGCCAATCACAAGGTCTCTTGCCATGGGGAAGGTGTTCTGATTTCTGCATCATTTTCAATCGTGAGCAGTGATTGGACATAAGGTATAGGTTCTGAAGCCTGAATAATCGTAGTTGGGAAGAGATGACGACCTAAGGCGATGGCGCGTCTGATATGCTCAGTGTGCGGTCAGCCTCCTGGGTGATGGTCAGAATGTTCTGGCTCAGGTTGTGTCAGACAGTGCATTAGTGCCCAGGTTAGACTATATAATTTGGGTACAGTCGAGTGCCCTGTAGGTTTATCCTCATTTGAGGTGCCTGGGCACCTCATTAGGCAAGATATTTTTTCTAGAGGGCAGGCAGAGTGCTGCCTTGTGGGTCCGGAATTGCCAAAATGGAGGACTTCCGGGCCAGGAGTGTGAGGACAGAAGTCTGAGAACACAAGATAGACTTGGGCTTCAGGCCGAGGGCACGGTAGGTACCCCCAGTAGATCGGAAACCATATCTCAAGCATCTGAAGTCACGGCGAGGATCAGACGTTGGCTCAGGTTGTAGTTTCTGTGCATGACTGCCCCTTCATGAAAGGAGCGGAATCTCGAAGCCATGGAGCTTTTCCCACGTTGGGAGTTGTGTGATGCCCCCTTCAAGGATTCCTTCTGCGGGACTATTGAGACCAGTTGGGCAGCTCAAGGACATCCCATATGAAATGACTCCAGAGCACCGTTCGAGGGTGGATGCCATGGAAGCCCGCCTCTCATTCCAATTGTCTCCTAGCAACAATACAGTTGAGATCGGATGGCTCTGCGGGAGCAACCGGGGTGGCTGAGTTGAAATGGACTTTCCTGAGGATGGGGCCTAAAGTGTGTTTGTGTCCATGAGGGCCTTGGAATGGGGTGGTGGCACCGGGACCCTGAAGTATTCTCCTAAGCTTTTGACATAGCTCCCATGCACAAGGTTCCTTGTGGAGAGGAGATTTGTTCTGATGGGTGCCTCAGGAAAACCCTTATGCTGGTCTGGAATCCAGGCTCTTGAGGAGACATGCCTGTAAACCAAAGCAATGGATCCGATTATTGCCTAGGATCCTGTCTGGTTCAATCTTGTTCTCCGGGGATATCCGTCTATGGAATGAGTGGAGGTAGATGCTCACCTGGTGTCAGACCACCCTTGTTTGTCCCTGGAGACCTACACTATTGGGATTGCCTCGGGGCCTTTGGAGAGTTCTCCCAATTTGTAAGATTTTGGACAATGGAATGGGCAGAATTCCCATAGATTGGGTAGGCACAGTCCGAATGTGTGGCTCCAGGGGCCCCAGCCTGGAGGCTGTGTGGCCCAGGACTTTGAGGACAGAAGTCTGAAAACACAAACTCACCTTATGTTTGGGGACGTAGGTATGGCAGGCCCAATCTACAAACCATGAGAAGAACTCTTCAGGATATGAAGAAAGAGCGAGTCTGAGGCACTTGCTCAGGGTTTTGTCTCTGGATTTTATATCAATGATGGCCGTGGAATGTGGGGAGGCCTCATGGGCCATGGACGAATATCCTCTCTGTGGATTGGGGCGGTCCCAATTATTTTTCGTCAATCTGTGGGATGGGAGGTCTCCTTTCAGGTTTATTACCTCAGGTGTCCGAACAAAAGAAGTATTCTAAAGCAGAGCCCTGGGGAAGAGTGAAGGGACAACCCAAACTATGGTTAAAAATTTGGGGCCTAGGGGCATGGCAGGCCCAGTAAGCTGTTTCTTCATCCAGCCACTGAGCGGCCTTACTTGAGGACTGGGCTCAGGCTGAGGGTCAAATGTGTGTTTGTGACAAATGTGGCCCGCGAGCATGGGCGGGGCCTCATGGGCCAAACTGGTTTCAACTACACTGGACCTTGCACAACATGCCAATCACAAGGTCTCTTGCCATGGGGAAGGTGTTCTGATTTCTGCATCATTTTCAATCGTGAGCAGTGATTGGACATAAGGTATAGGTTCTGAAGCCTGAATAATCGTAGTTGGGAAGAGATGACGACCTAAGGCGATGGCGCGTCTGATATGCTCAGTGTGCGGTCAGCCTCCTGGGTGATGGTCAGGAGGTTCTGGCTCAGGTTGTGTCAGACAGTGCATTAGTGCCCAGGTTAGACTATATAATTTGGGTACAGTCGAGTGCCCTGTAGGTTTATCCTCATTTGAGGTGCCTGGGCACCTCATTAGGCAAGATATTTTTTCTAGAGGGCAGGCAGAGTGCTGCCTTGTGGGTCCGGAATTGCCAAAATGGAGGACTTCCGGGCCAGGAGTGTGAGGACAGAAGTCTGAGAACACAAGATAGACTTGGGCTTCAGGCCGAGGGCACGGTAGGTACCCCCAGTAGATCGGAAACCATATCTCAAGCATCTGAAGTCACGGCGAGGATCAGACGTTGGCTCAGGGTGTAGTTTCTGTGCATGACTGCCCCTTCATGAAAGGAGCGGAATCTCGAAGCCATGGAGCTTTTCCCACGTTGGGAGTTGTGTGATGCCCCCTTCAAGGATTCCTTCTGCGGGATTATTGAGACCAGTTGGGCAGCTCAAGGACATCCCATATGAAATGACTCCAGAGCACCGTTCGAGGGTGGATGCCATGGAAGCCCGCCTCTCATTCCAATTGTCTCCTAGCAACAATACAGTTGAGATCGGATGGCTCTGCGGGAGCAACCGGGGTGGCTGAGATGAAATGGACTTTCCTGAGGATGGGGCCTAAAGTGTGTTTGTGTCCATGAGGGCCTTGGAATGGGGTGGTGGCACCGGGACCCTGAAGTATTCTCCTAAGCTTTTGACATAGCTCCCATGCACAAGGTTCCTTGTGGAGAGGAGATTTGTTCTGATGGGTGCCTCAGGAAAACCCTTATGCTGGTCTGGAATCCAGGCTCTTGAGGAGACATGCCTGTAAACCAAAGCAATGGATCCGATTATTGCCTAGGATCCTGTCTGGTTCAATCTTCTTCTCTGGGGATATCCGTCTATGGAATGAGTGGAGGTAGATGCTCACCTGGTGTCAGACCACCCTTGTTTGTCCCTGGAGACCTACACTATTGGGATTGCCTCGGGGCCTTTGGAGAGTTCTCCCAATTTGTAAGATTTTGGACAATGGAATGGGCAGAATTCCCATAGATTGGGTAGGCACAGTCCGAATGTGTGGCTCCAGGGGCCCCAGCCTGGAGGCTGTGTGGCCCAGGACTTTGAGGACAGAAGTCTGAAAACACAAACTCACCTTATGTTTGGGGACGTAGGTATGGCAGGCCCAATCTACAAACCATGAGAAGAACTCTTCAGGATATGAAGAAAGAGCGAGTCTGAGGCACTTGCTCAGGGTTTTGTCTCTGGATTTTATATCAATGATGGCCGTGGAATGTGGGGAGGCCTCATGGGCCATGGACGAATATCCTCTCTGTGGATTGGGGCGGTCCCAATTATTTTTCGTCAATCTGTGGGATGGGAGGTCTCCTTTCAGGTTTATTACCTCAGGTGTCCGAACAAAAGAAGTATTCTAAAGCAGAGCCCTGGGGAAGAGTGAAGGGACAACCCAAACTATGGTTAAAAATTTGGGGCCTAGGGGCATGGCAGGCCCAGTAAGCTGTTTCTTCATCCAGCCACTGAGCGGCCTTACTTGAGGACTGGGCTCAGGCTGAGGGTCAAATGTGTGTTTGTGACAAATGTGGCCCGCGAGCATGGGCGGGGCCTCATGGGCCAAACTGGTTTCAACTACACTGGACCTTGCACAACATGCCAATCACAAGGTCTCTTGCCATGGGGAAGGTGTTCTGATTTCTGCATCATTTTCAATCGTGAGCAGTGATTGGACATAAGGTATAGGTTCTGAAGCCTGAATAATCGTAGTTGGGAAGAGATGACGACCTAAGGCGATGGCGCGTCTGATATGCTCAGTGTGCGGTCAGCCTCCTGGGTGATGGTCAGGAGGTTCTGGCTCAGGTTGTGTCAGACAGTGCATTAGTGCCCAGGTTAGACTATATAATTTGGGTACAGTCGAGTGCCCTGTAGGTTTATCCTCATTTGAGGTGCCTGGGCACCTCATTAGGCAAGATATTTTTTCTAGAGGGCAGGCAGAGTGCTGCCTTGTGGGTCCGGAATTGCCAAAATGGAGGACTTCCGGGCCAGGAGTGTGAGGACAGAAGTCTGAGAACACAAGATAGACTTGGGCTTCAGGCCGAGGGCACGGTAGGTACCCCCAGTAGATCGGAAACCATATCTCAAGCATCTGAAGTCACGGCGAGGATCAGACGTTGGCTCAGGGTGTAGTTTCTGTGCATGACTGCCCCTTCATGAAAGGAGCGGAATCTCGAAGCCATGGAGCTTTTCCCACGTTGGGAGTTGTGTGATGCCCCCTTCAAGGATTCCTTCTGCGGGATTATTGAGACCAGTTGGGCAGCTCAAGGACATCCCATATGAAATGACTCCAGAGCACCGTTCGAGGGTGGATGCCATGGAAGCCCGCCTCTCATTCCAATTGTCTCCTAGCAACAATACAGTTGAGATCGGATGGCTCTGCGGGAGCAACCGGGGTGGCTGAGTTGAAATGGACTTTCCTGAGGATGGGGCCTAAAGTGTGTTTGTGTCCATGAGGGCCTTGGAATGGGGTGGTGGCACCGGGACCCTGAAGTATTCTCCTAAGCTTTTGACATAGCTCCCATGCACAAGGTTCCTTGTGGAGAGGAGATTTGTTCTGATGGGTGCCTCAGGAAAACCCTTATGCTGGTCTGGAATCCAGGCTCTTGAGGAGACATGCCTGTAAACCAAAGCAATGGATCCGATTATTGCCTAGGATCCTGTCTGGTTCAATCTTCTTCTCCGGGGATATCCGTCTATGGAATGAGTGGAGGTAGATGCTCACCTGGTGTCAGACCACCCTTGTTTGTCCCTGGAGACCTACACTATTGGGATTGCCTCGGGGACTTTGGAGAGTTCTCCCAATTTGTAAGATTTTGGACAATGGAATGGGCAGAATTCCCATAGATTGGGTAGGCACAGTCCGAATGTGTGGCTCCAGGGGCCCCAGCCTGGAGGGTGTGTGGCCCAGGACTTTGAGGACAGAAGTCTGAAAACACAAACTCACCTATGTTTGGGGACGTAGGTATGGCAGGCCCAATCTACAAACCATGAGAAGAACTCTTCAGGATATGAAGAAAGAGCGAGTCTGAGGCACTTGCTCAGGGTTTTGTCTCTGGATTTTATATCAATGATGGCCGTGGAATGTGGGGAGGCCTCATGGGCCATGGACGAATATCCTCTCTGTGGATTGGGGCGGTCCCAATTATTTTTCGTCAATCTGTGGGATGGGAGGTCTCCTTTCAGGTTTATTACCTCAGGTGTCCGAACAAAAGAAGTATTCTAAAGCAGAGCCCTGGGGAAGAGTGAAGGGACAACCCAAACTATGGTTAAAAATTTGGGGCCTAGGGGCATGGCAGGCCCAATAAGCTGTTTCTTCATCCAGCCACTGAGCGGCCTTACTTGAGGACTGGGCTCAGGCTGAGGGTCAAATGTGTGTTTGTGACAAATGTGGCCCGCGAGCATGGGCGGGGCCTCATGGGCCAAACTGGTTTCAACTACACTGGACCTTGCACAACATGCCAATCACAAGGTCTCTTGCCATGGGGAAGGTGTTCTGATTTCTGCATCATTTTCAATCGTGAGCAGTGATTGGACATAAGGTATAGGTTCTGAAGCCTGAATAATCGTAGTTGGGAAGAGATGACGACCTAAGGCGATGGCGCGTCTGATATGCTCAGTGTGCGGTCAGCCTCCTGGGTGATGGTCAGGAGGTTCTGGCTCAGGTTGTGTCAGACAGTGCATTAGTGCCCAGGTTAGACTATATAATTTGGGTACAGTCGAGTGCCCTGTAGGTTTATCCTCATT